>NC_139050.1:0-75000 GCF_965140915.1 Aythya marila | reverse complement strand
TTTTAGGGTCAGTTAAGGGTTAGGGTTTGGATTCGGGTTCAGGTTAGGGTTCGGATTCGGGTTCAGGTTAGGGTTAGGGTGAGGGTTAGGGTTAGAGTTAGGGTTAGGGTTAGGGTTAGGGTTAGAGTTAGGGTTAGGGTTAGGGTTAGGGTTAGGGTGAGGGTTCGGATTCGGATTCGGGTTCAGGTTAGGGTTAGGGTTGGTTTAGGATTAGGGTTAGTTTTAGGGTCAGTTAAGGGTTAGGGTTAGGGTTAGGGTTCGGATTCGGGTTCAGGTTAGGGTTAGGGTTAGTTTTAGGGTCAGTTAAGGGTTAGGGTTTGGATTCGGGTTCAGGTTAGGGTTAGGGTTCGGGTTCAGGTTAGGGTTCGGATTCGGGTTCAGGTTAGGGTTAGGGTTAGGGTGAGGGTTCGGATTCGGTTTCAGTTTAGGGTTAGGTTTAGGGTTAGGGTTCGGGTTCGGGTTAGGTTTAGGGTTAGGGTTAGGGTTAGGGTTCGGGTTAGGGTTAGGGTTCGGGTTAGGGTTCAGGTTTGGGTTCAGGTTAGGGTTATGGTTAGGGATAGGGTTAGGGATAGGGTTGCTGTTCGGGTTCGGATTAGGGTTCGGGTTAGGGTTCAGGTTAGGGTTAGGATTAGGGTTAGGGTTAGGGTTAGGGTTAGGGTTAGGGTTAGGGTTTGGGTTCGGGTTAGGTTTAGGGTTTGGGTTCGGGTTAGGGTTAGGGTTAGTTTCTGAGTACAGAAACTGTAACAACCAATAAAAATCATCCTTATTGGCTTTAGGAGCAAATCAATAGCTTCTATATAATCAATTAATTGTACTTTAGGGTTAGGGTTAAGGTTAGGGTTAGGGTTAGGGTTAGGGTAAGTGTTATGGTAAGGGTAAGTGTTGGGGTAATGTTTAGGGTTAATTTTAGGATTATGGTGAGGGAAACGTAAGGGTAAGTATTAGGTTAAGGTTAAGGGTAAGGTTAAGGTTAAGAGTAAGTGTAAGGTTTAGGGTAAGAGTAAGGGTTAATGTAAGGGTCAGGGTAAGGGTTCAGGTAAGATTTAGGGTTAGGGTTAGGTTAAGGGTAAGGGTTAGGGAAAGGTTAAGTTGTATATATAAGGATAAGTGTAAGGGATAGGGTAAGGGTAAGAGTAAGGGTATGGGTAATGGTAAGGTTGAGGGTTACGGTATGGGTAAGTGTAAGGTTTAGATTTAGGCTAAGGGTAAGTGTAGCAGAAAGGGAAAGGGTTACGGTAAGTGTAAGTGTTACGATAAGGTTAAGGTTTAGGCTTAGGTTAAGGGTAAGGGTAAGGTTAAGGGTAAGGGTAGATGTAGAAGTATGTGTTAGGCTATGGGTTATGGTAAGGGTAAGGATTAGGTTAAGAGAAAGGGCAAGGGTATGTGTAAGGGTACGGGTCATTGTAAGGGTTAGAGAAAGGGATAGGGTAAGGGTAAGTGTTAGGGTAATGGTTAGGGTTAATTATAGGGTTAGGGTGAGGGAAAACTAAGAGTAAGTATTAGGTTACATCTAAGGTTAAGGTTAAGAGTAAGTGTAAGGTTTAGGTTAAGGCTAGGATTAATGTAAGGGTCAGGGTAAGGGTTGGGGTAAGGTTTAGGTTAAGGGTTAAAGTAAGCATAATGATAAGGGCAAGAGTGAGGGTTAGGGTAGGGTTTAGAATTAGGCAAAGGGTAAGTAGAGCAGAAAGGGTAAGGGTTACGGTAAGGGTAAGTGTTATGGTAAGAGTAAGGTTGACGGTTAGGTTAAGGGTAAGGGTAATGGTTTGCTAAGGGTAAGGGTAAGGGTAATTATACGAGTAATTGCTAGTGTAAGTGTAAACGTAAGTGAACATGTAAGTGTTGTTCTATGGCTTATGGTAAGGGTAAGGTTAAGAGTAAGGTTTATGTTAAGGGTAAGCGTAAGAGTAACAGAGTAAGGGTAACAGTAAGGTTAAGGGTATAAGTATGTGTTAGGGTATGGGCTATGGTAAGGGTAAGGGTAGGGTAAGAGTAAGGGTAAGGATATGTGTAAGGATACAGGTCAGGGTAAGGGTTAGGGTGAGGGAAACGTAAGGGTAAGTGTTAGGGTAATGGTTAAGGGTAAGGTTAAGGTTAAGAGTAAGTGTAAGTTTTAGGGTAAGGGTTAGGGTTAATGTAAGGGTCAGGGTAAGGGCTGGGGTAAGGTTTAGGGTAAGGGTTAGGTTAAGGGTAAGGATTAGGGTAAGGGTAAGTGTATGGATAAGGATAAGTGTAAGTGTTAGGGTAAGGGTAATGTTAAAGGTAACAGTAAGTGTAAGGAGAAGGGTTAGGGTAAGGGTAAGAGTAAGGGTATTGGCAACGGTAAGGGTGAGGGTTACAGTAAGGGTAAGTGTAAGGTTTAGATTTAGGCTAAGGGGAAGTGTAGCAGAAAGGGTAAGGTTTACTGTAAGGTTTAAGGTTTCGGCTTAGGTTAAGGGTAAGGGTAAGGGTAAGGGTAATTGTACGAGTAATTGCTAGGGTAAGTGTAAGCGTAAGTGTACATGTAAGTGTTGTTGTATGGCTTATGGTAAGGGTAAGGTCAAGGGTAAGGTTTATGTTAAGGGTAAGCGTAAGGGTAACGGATAGAGTAAGGGTAAGTGTAAGGGTAAGGTTAAGAGTAACGGTAAGGTTAAGGGTACAAATATGTGTTAGAGTATGGGTTATGGTATGCGTAAGAATTAGGGTAAGTATAAGGGTAAGGGTAAGTGTAAGGGTACAGGTCAGGGTAAGGGTTAGAGTAAGGGTTAGGGTTAGGGTTAGGGTTAGGGTAAGCTTAAGTGTTAGGGTAATGGTTAGGGTTAGTTTTAGGGTTAAAGTCAGGAAAACGTATGCATAAGTACTAGGTTAATGTTAAGGGTAAGGTTAAGGTTAAGAGTAAGTGTAAGGTTTAGGGTAAGGGTTAGGGTTAATGTAAGGGTCAGGGTAAGGGTCGGGTAAATTTTAGGGTAAGGGTTAAAGTAAGCATAATGATAAGGGTAAGGGTGAGGTTTAGGGTAAGGTTTAGAATTAGGCAAAGGGTAAGTGTAGCAGAAAGGGTAAGGATTAGGTAAGGGTAAGTGTTAGGATAAGGGTACGGTTGAGGGTTAGGTTAAGGGTAAGGGTAATGGTTTGGTAAGGGTAAGGGTAAGGTTAATTGTACGAGTAGTTGCTAGGGTAAGTGGAAACGTAAGTGCATATGTAAGTGTTGTTCTATGGCTTACGGTAAGGGTAAGGTTAAGAGTAAGTTTTATGTTAAGGATAAGTGTAAAGGTAACAGTTAGAGGAAGGGTAAGGGTAACAGTAAGGTTAAAAGTAGAACTATGTGTTAGGGTATGAGCTATGGTAAGGGGTAGGGTAAGGGTAAGAGTAAGGGTAAGGGTAAGGGTAAGTGTATGGGTCATTGTAAGGGTTAGAGTAAGGGTTAGGGTAAGGGTAAGTGTTAGGGTAACGGTTAGGGTTAATTTTAGGGTTAGGGTGAGGGAAACATAAGGGTAAGTATTAGGTTACAGCTAAGGTTAACGTTAAGAGTAAGTGTAAGGTTTAGGGTAAGGGTTAGGGTTAATGTAAGGGTCAGGGTAAGGGTTGGGGTAAGGTTTAGGTTAAGGGTAAAAGTAAGTATAATGGTAAGGGTAAGGGTGAGGGTAATGGTTAGGTTTAGGTAAGGGTGAGGGTTAGGGTAAGGTTTAGAATTAGGCAAAGCGTAAGTGTAGCAGAAAGGGTAAGGTTTAGGATAAGGGTAAGTGTTAGGATAAGGGTAAGGTTTAGGATTAGCTTAATAGTAAGGTTAAGGGTAATTGTACGAGTAATTGCAAGGGTAAGTGCAAGTGTAAGTGTACATGTAAGTGTTGTTGTATGGTTTATGATAAGGGTAAGGTTAAGGTTAAGTTTTATGTTAAGTATAAGTGTAAGGGTAACGGAGACAGTAAAGGTAAGGGTAAGGGGAACGGTAAGGTTAAGGCTACAAGTACGTGTTAGGGTATGGGTTATGGTAAGGCTAAGGGTTAGGGTAAGGGTAAGGGTAAGTGTAAGGGTACGGGTCAGGGTAAGGGTTAGAGTAAGGGTTAGAGTTACGGTTAGGGTTAGGGTTAGGGTAAGGGTAAGTGTTAGGGTAATGGTTAGGGTTAATTTTAGTGTTAGGGTGAGGGATACATAAGGGTAAGTGTTAGGGTAATGGTTAAGGGTAAGGTTAAGGTTAAGAGTAAGTGTAAGTTTTAGGGTAAGGGTTAGGGTTAATGTAAGGGTCAGGGTAAGGGCTGGGGTAAGGTTTAGGGTTCGGCTTAGGTTAAGGGTAAGGATTAGGGTAAGGGTAAGGGTATGGATTAGGATAAGTGTAAGTGTTAGGGTAAAGGTAATGTTAAAGGTAACAGTAAGTGTAAGGAGAAGGGTTAGGGTATGGGTAAGAGTAAGGGTATGGGTAATGGTAAGGGTGAGGGTTAGGCTAAGGGTAAGTGTAAGGTTTAGATTTAGGCTAAGGGTAAGTGTAGCCGAAAGGTCAAGGTTTACGGTAAGAGTAAGTGTTAGGATAAGGGTAAGGTTTAGGTTTAGGTTAAGGGTAAGTGATAGGGATAGGGATAGGGATAGGGATAGGGATAGGGATAGGGTAAGGGTAAGGGTAAGGGTAAGGGTAAGGGTAAGGGTAAGGGTAAGGGTAAGGGTAAGGGTAAGGGTAAGGGTAAGGGTAAGGGTAAGGGTAAGGGTAAGGGTAAGGGTAAGGGTAACGGTAAGGGTAACGGTAAGGGTAACAGTAAGGGTAAGGGTATGGGTAGAAGTATGTGTTAAAGTATGGGTTATGGTAAGGGTAAGGGTTAGAGTAAGGGTTAGGGTAAGGGTATGTGTTAGGGTAATGGTTAGGGTTAATTTTAGGGTTAGGGTGAGGGAAAGGTAAGGGTAAGTGTTAGGGTAATGGTTAAGGGTAAGGTTAAGGTTAAGAGTAAGTGTAAGTTTTAGGGTAAGGGTTAGGGTTAATGTAAGGGTCAGGGTAAGGGCTGGGGTAAGGTTTAGGGTTAGGGTTAGCTTAAGGGTAAGGATTAGGGTAAGGGTAAGGGTATGGATAAGGATAAGTGTAAGTGTTAGGGTAAGGGTAATGTTAAAGGTAACAGTAAGTGTAAGGAGAAGGGTTAGGGTATGGGTAAGAGTAAGGGTATGGGTAATGGTAAGGGTGAGGGTTAGGCTAAGGGTTTAGATTTAGGCTAAGGGTAAGTGTAGCCAAAAGGGTAAGGTTTACTGTAAGGTTTAAGGTTTCGGCTTAGGTTAAGGGTAAGGATAATAGTACCAGTAATTGCTAGGTTAAGTATAAGCGTATGTGTACATGTAAGTGTTGTTGTATGGCTTATGGTAAGGGTAAGGTCAAGGGTAAGGTTTATGTTAAGGGTAAGCGTAACGGTAACGGATAGAGTAAGGGTAAGGTTAAGGGTAACGGTAAGGTTAAGGGTACAAATATGTGTTAGGGTATGGGTTATGGTATGGGTAAGAATTAGGGTAAGTATAAGGGTAAGGGTAAGTGTAAGGGTACGGGTCAGGGTAAGGGTTAGAGTAACGGTTAGGGTTAGGGTTAGGGTAAGGGTAAGTGTAAGGGTAATGGTTAGGGTTAGTTTTAGGGTTAAAGTCAGGAAAACGTATGCGTAAGTATTAGGTGAATGTTAAGGGTAAGGTTAAGGTTAAGAGTAAGTGTAAGGTTTAGGGTAAGGGTTAGGGTTAATGTAAGGGTCAGGGTAAGGGTTGGAGTAAGGTTTAGGTTAAGGGTTAGGTTAAGGATAAGTGTTAGGGTAAGGGTAAGTTTAATGGTAACCGTAAGTGTAAAGGTAAGGGTTAGGGTAAGGGTAAGAATAAGGGTACGGGTCGGGGTAAGTGTTAGAGTAAGGGTTAGAGTTACGGTTAGGGTTAGGGTAAGGGTAAATGTTAGGGTAATGATTAGGGTTAATTTTAGGGTTAGAGTGAGGGATACATAAGGGTAAGTGTTAGGGTAATGGTTAAGGGTAAGTTTAAGTTTAAGAGTAAGTGTAAGTTTTAGGGTAAGGATTAGGGTTAATGTAAGGGTCAGGGTAAGGGCTGGGGTAAGGTTTAGGGTTAGGGTTAGGTTAAGGGTAAGGATTAGTGTAAGGGTAAGGATTAGGGTAAGGGTAAGGGTATGGATAAGGATATTTTAAGTTTTAGGGTAAAGGTAATGTTAAAGGTAACAGTAAGTGTAAGGAGAAGGGTTAGGGTAAGGGTAAGAGTAAGGATATGGGTAATGATAAGGGTGAGGGTTACAGTAGGGGTAAGTGTAAGGTTTAGATTTAGGCTAAGGGTAAGTGTAGCAGAAAGGGTAAGCTTTACATTAAGGTTTAACGTTTAGTTTTAGGTTAAAGTTAAGGGTAAGGGTACGGGTCAGGGTAAGGGCTAGAGTAAGGGTTTGTGTAAGGGTAAGGGTTAGGATAAGTGTAAGGGTGCAAGCAAGGATTAGGGCAAGAGTAATTGTTAGGGTAATAGTAAGGGTTAGGGTAAGTGTAAGGGTATGGGAAAGTGTTAGGATATGGTTTAGGGGAAGCGGAAGGGTAAGGGTTAGGTTAAGTGTAAGAGGAAGGGGAAGGAAAGGGGAAGGGTAAGGAAAAAGTAAAGGTAAGGATTTGGGTAATGGTAAGGGTGAGAAGGGTTAGGGTAAGGGTTACGGTAAGGGTTAGGTAACGCAGTGTACAACCTGGGACGTCACACGCAGAGCTGCCTCTGGCAAGGTGAGTGAGGAACAGATGTAGCAGTTGTTGTGTTGTAGGTCTCACTGTTCCTCTAAGCATCCCCTCTTTGTCTTTTAGAGGTGTTGTAGCTGTTTGAAGAGGGTAGATTGAAGCATCTGCCTCGGGGGCTGGTAAGCGGCAGAGGTAAGGGAGCAGATGAGAGTAACTTACCTAGTTGTGCTGTGTCTTTGGATGCTGCATCGGCCTATGCGTTTCTTTTTCTTTCACAGGTGTCTCGCACAGGCTCAAAGGAGCAAACTGCACTCTGAAGAGCTGTGTAAGAAGAGGGGCCTAATAAAGCACTAATACTTTTTTTGGCATATGTTTAGCGTTTGGGGCCTGTGTCTGGGATTTGGGCCCTGTCTCGAACCACTGGGGCTTTGTCCTGGGTTTTGGAGCCTGCCTCTAGAGTTCAAGGCCTGTGATTAGGCTTTTGGGGTCTGTGTCTGGGGGCCGGTATCTGGGGGCAAGGGGGGAGCTGCTTGTAGACCCTTGGGGCCAGCATTGAGGGGGTTGGGAGCTGACTCTACACCTTTGGGGCCTGCTTCTGGGGGCGGGGGGAGGGGGGTTGAGACCAGCATCTGGGGGAGGGGTGGGAGCTCTTTGTATTCCTTTGGAGCCATTGTCGGGGGGGGGGGGGAAGGGGAGGGTTGGTTGGGAGCTGCTTGTACACTGTTGGAGCCTGGGTTGAGGGAGGAGGTTTGGAGCTGCTTCTACACCTTTGGGCCTGGCATCGGGGGTAGGGGGTTGGGTGCTGGTTGTAGGGGCCTGTGTTTGGGGGGGGGGCTTGGGACCTGCGTCTGGGGGAGGGGTGGGAGCTGCTTGTACACCTTTGGGGCCTGCATCTGTGGGGGGTCAGGGCCTGTGTCTAGCGGGCTGGGAAGTGCTTGTACAATGTAGGAATCTGTTTCTGCAGGGTGGCTGGGAGCTGTTTGTACAACTTTGGGGCCAGCATCTGGGGGTGGCTGGGAGCTGCCTGTACACTGTAGGGGCCTGTGTTTGTGGGGGCTTGGGGGCCTCCCTCGGGGGGGGGGGGGAGGGTTGGGAGCTGCTTGTATAGGGTAGGGGGCCTGCCTGGCAGGGGTTGGGAGCTGCTTGTAGAATTTGGGGCCCTGTGTCTGGGGGGGGTTGGGGCCTGTGTCTCAGGGTTGTTGGGAACTGGTTGTACACCTTTGGGTCCTGTCTCTGGGGGGGAGCTACTTGTACACTTTTGGGGTCTGTATTTGATGGGGGTTGGGAGCTGCTTGTGCACTTTTGGACCTATGTTTAGGCTGGTTGGGAGTTGCTCATGCATTCTAGGTGCCTCCCTTTTGAGAAGGGTTGGGGCCTGCATCTGTGGGTGGTTGGGAGCTGCTTGTACACTATAGGGGCCATGGTCTTGGAGGGGGGTCTGGGCTGTTTATACACCTTTGTGGCCTGTGTTTGGGGGGGGGGGGTAGGCCTGTGCCTGGGGGAGTTGGGAGGTGCTTGTTCACTCTAGGAGCCTCCATTTGGGGGTCTTTGGGGCCTCCCTTTGAGGGGGAGGGAGTTGGGAGTTGGTTGTACACCTCCGTATCCCATGTCTTGGGGGGGGTGGGGGGAGTGGGACCGGTCTCTGAAGGGGCGGGTTGTGAGCTGCTTGTACACCTGTGTCGGGGGGAGGGTAGGGGGGTTGGCGGGGATCGGGTCCGGGTCTTGGGCCAGTGTCTGGGTGGAGTCCAGTTCTTGGGAGGGGGTGGTGGGGTAGGAGCTGCTTGTGGGCAGTTGGGGTCTGCATCTGGGTGTGGTTGGTGCCTGCTTCTTTTGGCAGTTTGGGGCCTGCTTGTAGACTTGTGCAGCCTGGGTTTGGGGGCTTTTCTGTAACGTTTGGGGTCTGCATTTTTGCTTTGGGATGCATCTTGAGCTTTTGAGGCCTAGCAGTAGCATTTGGGGCCTGCATCTGGGGCTTTTCTGTAGCATTTTGGTTGCGTATTTGTGATTTGGGGCCTGTATCCAGGGTTTTGCCTTTTTTGTAGTTTCCATCTTTGTGTCTGTGTGTTTCGTTGTTGGTTGTCTGGGGTTAGGGGCAGTTTGGGGTTTGGATTAAGGTCAGTGTCATTAGCGTTAGGGGGTTGATAATAAGGGTTAGGGTTGTGGTTAGAGTTGTTAGGTTTAAGGGGAATAAGGATTTCAGGGTAAGGGGATCAAGGTTGTGGGAATAAAAATGTTGTTTTTGCGCAGTTACATCCTGTAGAGGGAAGGTGGTATTGAGATATGCTTGCAGTGATAAGACAGCTTAACAGTGTGAAATGAGTTCATCTGATTCGTGTCAATATGGAACAATGCTAGGGCCGCATGATATGATGAAAAGTCTGAGAAAACCAGAGTGGTTAATATATATAGTTCTTGTATCTTCCAAAGGAATGGTCCAGCAATTCGGGTCAATAGGGGATAAGAGAACAAAGGGGTTTCAGAATAATTGCTAACTATTACAACTGTTGATGGGACACTATGCAAGTGTCTGCCATCCAGCCAAGATGGACAAAGGAGATGGACAAGAGAAAAGCCTGGGAGGAAGACTACGAGTCTTCAGTACGAGCGGCCCCCAGAGGGACCACCGGAGACTGATAACGCATGCACCAGTGGGAGGGTTTGGATTCTGGGAACTAATTAGAATAACCCTGCCTTTTGTAGAAGTAGTAATGAATATGTATTAGCCTAGCAGCATAAAAACCAGCCGCCTGATGTAACTTGTGTGCATCTTGGTGGAGCAGAGACTCCTGGCGCACCCAGCGCTGCTTGCTTACCTCTATTCATTTAATAAATTGTAAATTTCAATTGCAATCCTATTTGGGACCCAGTCATTTATTACAAGTGGGGGCTCGTCCGGGAGGGCTTTGGTTCCTGATTTCTGGTTTGATCTAGGAGAGGCACCCCCACCATTTGGTGGCTGCTCTTTGAGTCAGGTCGGAACTAATGGCATCTTGAACCTGAATAAAGGTAAGCAAAGTTTCTTATTATTTTTTTCAGCTCCCTTGCCAGCTGCAGCACTATATTTTGCCCACAATTGTGTGTGTGAAGATCCGAACAAAGATGACGGAGTCGTAAGCATTTAAAGCGTATACCGTTCGGTTGGGTGGGGTTCGGTTGCCTGTGTGTGTAAGAGTGTGACTGAGATGGAACTTAGTTCCAAAGCGATTGTGGAGGTCTTCTAACCGCGGTTCCAATCTCCCACGAGGGACTTGGCCGGTGAAGGACCGAAGGGATTCCTATAGGATTTGTGGGTGTGTGATAGGTCCTCGACCCCCTGCAAGACACTCTTACTAAGGTAACCAAGGGCTGTGGGAATTGCCATAGTAAAATTCCTAGATGGGTCAGACAAAATCGAAGACCAGAGACCAGAAGAAAGGGAGCAAATTACCAGTCATACCACCAGAAAGTCCATTAGGAATAACGATTAGAAATTGGAATGATAGGGACCCCAGAAAAGGGAAGAGTAAATTAAAAATGGTCCAGTATCGTGTGACAGAACGGCCAAAGGAGCCTTTAAGACTACATGTCTTTTGGCCTGTTTTTGGATCCTTCAAAGACTGGATTTGCCAGGCCTTAAATATCCATGTTAATTCAAAGGAACCTTTTAGCCAGGAAGAAAGTGATTATGCAGGATTATGGATCAGGAGGACTTCACGTCCTTTTCCAGCCTCAATATTTACACTAAAAGCAGGTAAGAAATTTGAAGAACAAGAAGAACATGAAAAAGAAAAAGAAGATAAACGTGAGCCGTTGGATAAGCTACCACCTCCATATCCTAACAATCCACCCCCGGCGGCTCCCCCTCCGGTGGCTGTGGTATCGCCACCAGTACCACCGTTGCCCCAGCTTCCACCACCAACAGCACCAGAATTAGACCGACCTCCGGCCGCATGCAGGAGAAGTAGGACTGACGTATCTGAGAGAGCTTCTCTATATCCCTTAAGGGAGGTAACTGGTGTATAACTGGTGCGCGTCTTGGTGGAGCAGAGACTCCCGGCGTACCCAGCACTGTTTGCTTACCTCTATTCATTCAGTGAATTGTAAACTTTGATTGTAATCCTATTTGGGACTTTTATTTATTATAACAGACAACCTTGTAAAACGCAGACAACCAGAATCCTTACAGCAATTAGGTGGAAATCACGGCGTAAGAAACATTACCACCTCAAAGAGTAAAAACCTCAAAAGAAATGTGACTTGTAACAGGCCAGCAGCTGTGTATTTTCTGTGAAGCACCAGCTAGATTATGAACCTTGAACAGCACAGTTAAAGGGGAAACAGGGGAGGGTCCCGATCCTCGGCAGAAAAAAAAAGTGTATAAACTGTGTATGGAATTAGTAGGCACCCTCCTGCTTGTGGGACACCCGCCATTGTAATCTCGAATAATAATGCTACTGTACTGAGATCCTCGACTCAGCCTATGCTATTTGCTACAGATTGATTCAGGGTTTTAAGGTTTCAGGGATTGGGCACTAGGGTTGGGTTTCAGGGTAAGGGGTTTCAGGGTTTATGTTTAGGACTTTAAGGTTTTTAGGGTTGGAGTTTTAACGGTTAGGATTTTAAGGATTTGGGGGTTAGGGTTTTAAGGGTTTCAGGGTTAGCGTGTTAGGGTATTAGAGTTTTTTTGGGTTGTAGTGTTGATATGTTTTTTAGGGTTAGAGTCTTAAGGTTTTATTTTTGGTCAGTTATTTACGGTTAGGGTTTTAAGATCTGTTTTTTGTTTGTTTGTTTGTTTGTTTGTTTGTTTGTTTTTCAGGTTAGGTTCTCCAGGGCCAGGGTTTTGAGTATCCTAATTTTGGGGGTTTGGATTTTGAGCATCTTAATTTTGGGGGTTAGGCTTTTGTGTGCCCTAATTTTTTGGGATAGGCTTTCAAGCATCCTAAGTAGTTGGGTTAGGGTTTTGAGCATCTTAATATTTTGGGTCTGGGTAATGAGCATCCTAAGTTTTCGCCATAGGGTTTTGAGCATCTTAATGTTTCCAGGATAGGGTTTGGAGCATCCTAATGTTTTGGGTCGGGGCTTTGAGCGTCCTAATGTTTTTGGGTTAGGGTTTGGAGCATCCTAAATTTTTAGGATAGGGTTCTGAGCATCTCAGTGTTTCCAGGATAGGGTTTTGAGCGTCCTAAGTTTTTGGGATAGGTCTTTGAGCTTCCTAATGTTTTCCGGATAGGGTTTGGAGCATCTTAATGTTTTGGGTTTGGGTTTTGAGCGTCCGAATGTTTTTGGGTTAGGGCTTGGAGCATCCTAATGTTTTTGGGTTAGGGCTTTGAGCGTCCTGTTTTCGGGATAGGGTTTGGAGCGTCCTAGTGTTTTCGGGATAGGGTTTTGAGCGTCCAAAGTTTTTGGGTTTGGGTTTTGAGCATCCAAAGTGTTATAAGTTGCCCCCTTAATTAATTTTCAGAGAGCATTGTATTAATCATAGAAAGGAATTTATTGAGTAAGCAAACATCAAGCAAAACAGCACTGGGCAGCCGGGGAGTCTCAGCTCCGCCAACGGCACGCACCTCACCCCCGCCAGAGTCCCTTTTTATACCTTGCTAATTCTGGGATTACTCAGCACATCCTGGTATATTCTGCGACTGCGCGCACTGTTGCGCACAAAAGAATTTTTAAGAATTTAAATCTCTTTAAAAAGAAAATTAAGCAAAAGAATTTTCATAGTGTCTAGGCAAGCATTATGCAGCTCCTTACTTCAGCAGGGAGCTTTCGCAACTCCCGCTCCTGAAACAGAACTCCTTGTTTTTATAATACAAAAGACAATGAACAAACATTTATGGTGTATTACCCTAAGTTTTTGGGTTAGGGTTTTTTGCGTCTTAATGTTTTGGGGTTAGGGTTTGGAGCGCCCTAAGTTTTTGGGCTAGGGCTTTGAGCATTCCTAACGTTTTGGGTTGGGTTTGGGTTTTGAGCATCCTAAGATTTTGGGTTGGGGGTTTTAGGCATAGGTCTTCAGGGGTTTAGTGTGGTAAATAGTTTGGGTTAGGTCTGTAGGGGTTTCGAGGTTTTTTGGATGTTCGGGCTTGAGGCTTTTTTTGTAAGGGCGGTGAGGGTTCCAGTGAGTGCTGGTAAATGCAGTTCTCGAGCACTCGGCCTGTGATTGGCCATGCTGGCTGTGCGGGGAATGCTGGTAGGTGTAGTTTTCCGGCACTGGGAGGCCATGTTGTGTGCCCAGAGCATGCCGGGAGATGTAGTTCTCGGGACTCCGGACTTCCGGGAGGCCATGTTGCGTACCCATGGTATGCCGGGAAATGTAGTTTTCGGATTCGGGACTTCCGGGAGGCCATGTTGAATGCCTAGAGCATACCGGGAGATGTAGTTCTCGGGAACTAGGGTTAGGGTTAGGGGCTAGGACTGGGGCTAGAGTTAGGGTTTCAGGTGAGGGTTGGGGTTGGGGGTTATTGTTAGGGTTAATGGTTTAGGGTTAGGCTTAGAGGGTTATGGTTAGGGATAGGTTAGGGGTAGGTTTAGAGGGTTAGGGTAAGGGTTAGGGGTTGGGACTGTGGTTAGGCTTAGGGTAAGGGTTAGGGTGAGAGTATTAGGGTTAGGGTTCGGGTTCAGATTAGGGTAAGGGTAAGGGTTAGGGCAAAGGTAAGTGTTAGGGTAAGGCTAAGGGTAAGGCTTAGGGTGAGGATAAGGTTTAGGGAAAGGGTTAGGTTTAGGGTAAGCGTTGGGATAAGGGTTAGGGTAAGGGTAAGAGTTAGGGTAAAGGATAGAGTAATGGTAAGTATAAGGGTAGGGTAAGGATTAGGGTAAGGGTAAGGATTAGGGTTAGGTTTAGGGTAAGAATAAGGGTAAGCTAATGGTTAGGATAAGGGTAAGGGTTAGGGTAAAGGTTTTCATTTGTTAAAGCTGAAACGCAGTATGCAATCTGGGACGTCACAGCCAGAGCTGCCTATGGCAAGGTGAGAGAAGAAAAGATGGAGCAGATGTTCTACTCCTAGTTTTTTCTTTATACGTAAATAAAAGTTTGAGCTAATTCCAGTTGGAAGAGTTCCAATTACTTGCTTGGTCATAATGTCTTTTAATATTGAAAGCTGCAGCAAAAGCATGGGGATTTTTGCTTCTAGAAACACCCTAGTTCTCTTGTCTGCACTATGCATGCTTTTGAGCTAAAACTGATTAAAAAATAAAAAGAAAAATCACACACACACAAAAAAATATGTACAAACGCAGCTGCTGCTGCTCTCTTCCTACTTCCTTGTGCTTTGCCCCTACCCTTCCCAGGTGATTGGGTTTGGGTGCTAGTCGGGGCCAAATGGTATATGAGTCCCAGGCATCCCCTCAGAGAGCTCATTCTGCTTGGGCTGCTCTTTGGGGTGTTTGTTTTTCCTTCGGTCAGTTGCAGGCTTCTTCAGGTGGATGAGAGTTTATGGACTGATGCGTTTCCAAGTAGCTAGGGGTATGCACATCTTTTTGAGGTAACAGCTAGTAGGATCTGTTAGAATAAACTAATGTAGTATTGATGCCTTTATTGCATGCAGTTCTTTATCAGGTGAGTAACTGTTGCGAGTAACTGAAGTCAATGTTACTTGGTGTGTTTGCTATGCAGTGCCTGTGCGGACTATTGCACGAGACACAGCTTTCTGACATCTGGCCCAGCAACTACTAAATAAGGGGAGGGGAGAAGCTGAAGAACGACCAAAGGACAAAGCCTGGGAGGAAGACTACGAGCCTTCAGTACGAGCGGCCCCCAGAGGGACCACCGGAGACTGATAACGCCTGCATCAGTGGGAGGGTTTGGATTCTGGGAACTAATTAGAATAACCCTGCCTTTTGTAGAAGTAGTAATGAATATGTATTAGCCTAGCAGCATAAAAACCAGCCGCCTGATGTAACTTGTGTGCGTCTTGGTGGAGCAGATACTCCTGGCGCACCCAGCGCTGTTTGCTTACCTCTATTCCTTTAATAAATCATAAACATTAATTGTAAGGCTATTTGGGACTCGGTCATTTATTACAAGTGGGCCCTCCCGATGGGTGGAAGCTGTCGGGATAGCTCGGGATGCTGAGGCGTGGTGCTGCAAGGAGGTTGTTGGTCGGTGGCGCCCTGGGGCAGGCCGAATTGGGAGGGGGCGAGGCGGCGGGTGGTCGGTGGCTTCTGTGGAAAAGGCGCTTGTATGGGGGGCTGCGCATTCAGAGGAACCTTGACAGGCTGCAGATAGGGGCAGGCAGGAACCTTTTGAAGTTCAGGAGAGGGAAATGCCAAGCCCTACCCCTAGGGAGAAACACCTCTGTTTACCAGCACTGGCTAGCTCGATACTGAATAAGCATTTCTTCATGGAAGGGGTGCTTTGCTATTAGAACAGGCTGCCCGGGGAAGTGGTAAGAGACCCGATCCTTAAAAGTATTGAAGAGACATGTGGACATAGCCCGGGAGTCCGGCCTCCGGCAGGGCGGGAGCTGGCTCTTCCGAGCCCCTGTGCTCCGGTCTTGTGCGACGCGTTTGCAAGCAGCACCGGGTGCCGGGTCCGACATCGGACGGTTCGGGGACGGCGATTCCGGGGCCGTCGGCTAGCGGGGGCCGGCTATGTCGTGTCCCGGGGATCCGACTTCAGGGGGCGTGGGGGCCGGCCGTGCAGTGAAGCGGGGGGCTGGCGTCCGCCGGCTTCCCAGAGAGCGGGCTTTCGGTGCCGTGCGGTTCGGTGGCCGGCCGTCCCGAAACCCTGGGCACCGGTCCATTGCTAGACTCAGCGGGGTCCGGGGCCGAACTCGGCTTCTCGGGGCCGGCGGTCCCGGTGTCCAGGTGTCCCGCCTCGGGCGGCGCGGGGCCGGCTGTCCCTAGCAGCTGGGCTCCCAAGAGCTTCTGGGCTCCCAAGCGTCGCCCAAGACCGGATCGCAGAGAATCGGGACGGCCGGCCACACCGCTGCGACTAGCACAAGCGTCTCCCGACAACGGAGCCCAGGGACTTGCGAGGGTCAGATTCCGCGCCCCGGGATAGAGAAACGGGGAGCGCGGGTCGGCCGGCCGCAGCTTCGCACGGGACCGAACCCCCTGTCTCCGGCACGGCCAGACCCCGAGCCGGCAGACAGCAGCCTCCCGCTTCACGGCACAGTCGGCCCCCAACCCGCCCGAGTTCTGATCGCCGGGACACGGGACAGCCGGCCGCGCCGCCCGAGGCCGGACACCTGGAGCCCGGGACCGCCGTCCCTGACAAAGCCAAAGTCGGACCCGGACCCCGGGGCGGCTAGCACACGCGTCGCCCAGGACCGCAGCCTAGGACCTCGGGACGGTCGCATCCCGCGCCTCCGGCAGGAGCTACCGGGGAGGGCAGGACGGCCTGCCGCAGCTCCGCAAGAGACCGAACCTGCTGGATTCCGGGACGGCCAGAGCCCGAGCCGGTGGGCAGCAGCCTCCCGCTTCACGGCTCGGCAGGCACCTACGTCGCCCGACTTCGGACCCACGGGACAGCCGGCACCCGCGCCGCCGGAGGCCGGACACACGGGCCTCGGGATCGCCGTCCCCGAACCGCACGAAGTCACACACGGTCTCCGGCGAGTCCAGCACACGCATCGCAAAGACCGGAGCCCAGATTATAGGAGCAGCCAGCCCCGCGCCGCTCGAGGTCGGACCGGGAACCCGGTGCGCTTGGCACATGCATCGCCCAAGAACGGCGCCCAGGGCCGCGGGATGGCCGTGCGTCACGCAGCCCGAGTTCGGACCCCCGGAACACGGGACAACTGGCACCCGCGCTACCGGAGGACAGAATCCCGTGCCCCGGGGGGATCACCGTCCTCAAAGCGCCCGAATTCGGCTCCGGACCTCGCTGCATCTGGCACATGCCTCGCCCAAGACCGGAGCACAGGTTCTAGGGACAGACAGCTCCAGAGCCGTCCGAGGTCGTACCGGGAACCCGGTGCGGTTGACACATGCGTCGCCAAAGACCGGAGCCCTGGGAAGCGTGATGGCCGGACCCCACGCAGCCCGAGTTCGGACCCACGGGACACGGGACAGCCGGCACCCGTGCCTGGCTCTTGGGGACTTGGAAGGAGTCCTGATGCTGTGCCAGCACTATGCAGCAATAGACACAACACTGGAGTGATTTCAGTGTTGTTCCAGCTACGAGTGCAGAGTACAGCGCTGTGCGGGCTGCTGCAGGGAAAAGGTGACTCCAGCTCAGACAGACCCAACACAACTTCCACCCCTTATTTCATAACATTTGTGTCACAATTAGGTCTGGTTAGTATATAGGTGGTCTCATCACCATAGTTTTCTGTCCGTTGAAGCATTTTTATGTTTGTGCTTCTCTTTAGGATTAATTTTCTCCCAGTGTTAAATCTCCTTGAGGCACACACTTGATATCCCCATCTTTCTGCATCACCCACCAGGTATACCCTGGACCTTGGGCAAAGACAATCCCACGAGTGGGTTTGCCTTTTCCCATGGCAGGGGCAACCCACACCGCCTTCCCTATCCACTTCCCCACAAGCACTACAGGGACTTTAGCTTCTCCCACAGTGTGTAGGGGTTTTGTTTCAGCAGGACCAGCACGGCTTTCAGACCCCCTGTTGTTAACTATCCAAGTGGCCTCTGGTAGATTTATATCCTAATGTTTCCATGTCGCAGCACCCAATGCTCGCAGCATAGTTTTTAACAATCCATTGTACCTCTCAATCTTCCCAGAGGCTTGTGGGTGATAAGGGATGTGATACACCCACTCAATGCCATGTCTCTTGGCCCAGGAAGTGATCAAATTGTTTCGGAAGTGACTCCCATTGTCGGATTCAATTCTTTCTGGTGGACCATGTCGCCACAGCACTTGTCTTTCCAGGCCCAAGATAGTGTTTCGGGCCGTGGCATGGTTTACAGGGTATGTTTCCAGCCACCCAGTAGTTGCTTCTTCCATGGTGAGTATGTACCGTTTGCCTTGGCGGGTTTGTGGAAGTGGTCCGATGTAGTCAATCTGCCAGACCTCACCATATCGAAATCCAAGCCATCTGCCCCTGTTCCAGGGAGACATTACCCTCATGGTTCGTTTGATTGCAGCACAGGTCTCACACTGATGGGTAATCTGTGTGATGGCCTCAATGGTCAGTTCCTCTTTCGAGTCACTCAATATAGAGGACTGACAAGCTGACTATAGCCTGGCACATGCATTCTCCAAAATCCCACAAGACCTAGGAACGCTTCTGTTTCTTTTTTGCTGGTTGGCGGAGACAGAACTGTTATTTTATTGATCACATCCGTCGGAATGTGGCGATGTCCATCCTGCCATTTTGCCCCCAAGAACTGGATTTCCTGTGCAGGTCCCTTGACCTTATTCTGTTTAATGGCAAATCCAGCTTTCAGGAGAATTGGAGTTATTTTCTTCCCTTTCCCAAAAACTTCTTCTGCTGTGTTACCCCATACGATGATATCATCGATGTACTGCAGGTGTTCAGGAGCGTTCCCCTGTTCCAGTGTCGTCTGGATCAGTCCATGGCAGATGGCAGGGCTGTGTTTCCACCCCTGGGGCAGTCGATTCCAAGTATACTGAATGCCCCTCCAAGTGAAAGCAAATTGTGGCCTGCATGCTGCTGCTAGACGGATAGAGAAAAATGCGTTAGCAGTATCGATAGTAGCATTCCACTTGGCTGCCTTTGACTCTAGTTCGTACTGGAGTTCTAGCATGTCTGGCACTGCTGCACTTAGTGGTGGTGTGACTTCATTCAGGCCCCGATAGTCCACTGTTAGCCTCCACTCGCCATTGGACTTTCGCATTGGCCATATAGGACTGTTAAAAGGTGAGTGAGTCTTGCTGATCACTCCTTGGCTCTCCAGATGGTGAACTAACTCATGGAGAGGAATCAGGGAGTCTCGGTTGGTGCGCTATTGCCACCGGTGCACAGTTGTAGTCGCATTTGGCACTTGCTGTTCTTCAATCCTCAGCAATCCTACAGCAGAAGGGTCTTGTGAGAGACCAGGCAGGGTAGACAGCTGCTTAATCTTCTCTGTGCTCAAGGCAGCTATGCCGAAAGCCCACCGGTACCCTTTTGGATCCTTGAGGTACCCTTTCCTGAGGTAGTCTATGCCGACGATGCACGGAGCCTCTGGGCCAGTCACGATGGGGTGCTTTTGCCACTCATTCCCAGTTAGACTCACTTCAGCTTCCAATACAGTTAGCTCTTGGGATCCCCCCGTCACTCCGGAGATAGAGATGGGTTCTGCCCCTTGCTGGCCTGACGGCATTAGGGTACACTGTGCGCCTGCGTCCACTAAAGCTTTCTATTTTTGCGGTTCCGGTGTGCCAGGCCATCGAATCCACACAGTCCAGTAAATCCGGTTGTCCCTCTCCTCTACGTGGCCAGAGGCAGGGCCCCACTAGTCTTGGTCGGAGTATCTATCAATTATTTCTTCCAAACGTGAAAGAGAAGTCTCTTCATCAGGGTCAGGAGTATTACTGTTCCTTCTACTCCTTCTGGGGGACTGTTCAACAGAAACTGGGGCAGCAATCCTCCTAGGGGCCCTCTTTGTTGCTGCTGTATCTTTCCGTAGCTCACGTAGCCGAGCAGCTAGGGCCGAGGTCGGTTCACCGTCCCGCTTCCTCCTATCTTCCCCGTAGTCACGTAAATAAAACCACAAGGTACCTCGCGGTGTGCGTCCCGGATTCTCTCTTGTTTGAGCCGGGGACTGCTGGCGCTTGATGGCCGAAAGATTTTTCCGTCTAGGTGAGGACGAAGCTATGTGTTCATCTAACCGTTGGGACAGTCTCTCCACAGCTGAAATGCAGCCCCGTACTGGGGCAGAGAGATTTTCTTCATATTTATGAAGTTGATTGGACACGTTGTCCACAGTTGGCCCCATCCCCTCGTCCCAACCCATGACTGCCAGTGTGCTGGCATGTGTTGGGGGTGCAGCTCGTACAAACTTCCGCCACACGGACGCTGTGCATTGGACTTCATCGGGGTCTTTAGGTGCCTGGGCGTTGTTTAAATCACTATAAAGCATCTCCAGCACAGCTAATTCCCGCAGCTGCTGGAGGCCCTTATCCATAGTGGTCCATTTGTTTACTTGGGAGACAATATCCTCTTTGTGGGGATACCTTTCTTTCACAGCTGTTAGGATTCACCTCCAGAGGCTGATAACTTGTGCCTCTCTTCCAATTACTCTGTCAATGAGCCTTTCTCTAGAAATGGATCCCAGCTGCTTGGCTTCATTGCCTTCTAGCTGTTGGGTATTGGCCCCACTATCCCAGAGTCGAAGCAGCCAAGTGAGGATGTGCTCACCTGGACGGCGACTGAAGTCTTTTCGTATTTCTCGCAGCTCACTCAAGGATAGAGACCGAGTAGTTTCTGATTCATCTATGATTTCAGTCTCTTCTTCGCGATGTTGCCGTGATAACGCTGCTTTAGAGCCGCTTGCCTTTTCCTCTTCTCCCTCATCCATAGGAGGCGCTCCTTCCCTTACTAAACGACCTGATCTCCGTTTCCACTGTTTTGTCTTTACTACAGTGGCGACTGATACCAAAGATGGTCGGTCCTCTGGGGTGGTCACAGTGTGTGCTGTCTCATCATCAAACTCAAGAACCTCCCTATCCCCTTGAGGGTGCTGGGCAATGTTAATTGACATCTGATAGGTGTAAGCCAGACCCCAGCAGAGTGCAGCCAGCCAGTGGAGTTCTCTAGTATTGCCAGGGTCAGGGCATACATCTTTCAAACATTCTACCAACTTTCTTGGATTTTGTACTTGTTCAGGGGTGAAATTTAGAACCATTGGAGGAGAAAACCGTGATAGGTACCTCCACAAATCCCCCCACACACCTTGCCACCCACAACTTTGTCTGGGGACAGGTCCTTGGATAATATTCTTAATAAACTGCTTTGCCTTGGGGAAGAAACAAACACTACACCTAGTAAGAGGAGGATAATATCTCACCAGCGGTATCCAAGATACTGAAAGGCTGCTGTATTTAGCCCACAGGGAGAAAAGTAGAAGGCACCACACCCGATATTATTCACTGATTGACTGCTGGGGGCAAAAAAGAAGGCACTGTAATATTAAAATTTTCAATAAGATAATCTCCAGGAGACCAGGAGGATAACAATGCCGGGCTTGAATACCAAACAAAACTGAAGGCCAATATGTTACAGCACAACATGATAAAAAAAACAAGCACAGACTTCAACATTTTTTCCGATCGGATGTAAAGGAAAAAAGAAAACAGAGAGTGGGCAACATACAACATATCCACACAGAAAAGTATTACCAGAAAACCGAGCATTATGACAACCAATATGTTAGTTGTAAATAATTCAATCAATACTACTGTTATCTCAACCCTCGAGCCCCACGTTGGGCGCCAAAAAGGACAGTGGTGGTTTTACTCAGGTGGGCAGCCGAGCTCCACCACAACCGCTCTCTCACTCCCCCTCTCCTCAAAGAGGGACGGGGAGAAAATACAACACAGTCCCGGGGCACGGGATTCTGTCCTCCGGTAGCGCGGGTGCCAGTTGTCCCGTGTTCCGGGGGTCCGAACTCGGGCTGCGTGACGCACGGCCATCCCGCGGCTCTGGGCGCCGTTCTTGGGCGACGCATGTGCCAAGCGCACCGGGTTCCCGGTCCGACCTCGAGCGGCGCGGGGCTGGCTGCTCCTATAATCTGGGCTCCGGTCTTTGCGATGCGTGTGCTGGACTCGCCGGAGACCGTGTGTGACTTCGTGCGGTTCGGGGACGGCGATCCCGAGGCCCGTGTGTCCGGCCTCCGGCGGCGCGGGTGCCGGCTGTCCCGTGGGTCCGAAGTCGGGCGACGTAGGTGCCTGCCGAGCCGTGAAGCGGGAGGCTGCTGCCCACCGGCTCGGGCTCTGGCCGTCCCGGAATCCAGCAGGTTCGGTCTCTTGCGGAGCTGCGGCAGGCCGTCCTGCCCTCCCCGGTAGCTCCTGCCGGAGGCGCGGGATGCGACCGTCCCGAGGTCCTAGGCTGCGGTCCTGGGCGACGCGTGTGCTAGCCGCCCCGGGGTCCGGGTCCGACTTTGGCTTTGTCAGGGACGGCGGTCCCGGGCTCCAGGTGTCCGGCCTCGGGCGGCGCGGCCGGCTGTCCCGTGTCCCGGCGATCAGAACTCGGGCGGTTTGGGGGCCGACTGTGCCGTGAAGCGGGAGGCTGCTGTCTGCCGGCTCGGGGTCTGGCCGTGCCGGAGACAGGGGGTTCGGTCCCGTGCGAAGCTGCGGCCGGCCGACCCGCGCTCCCCGTTTCTCTATCCCGGGGCGCGGAATCTGACCCTCGCAAGTCCCTGGGCTCCGTTGTCGGGAGACGCTTGTGCTAGTCGCAGCGGTGTGGCCGGCCGTCCCGATTCTCTGCGATCCGGTCTTGGGCGACGCTTGGGAGCCCAGAAGCTCTTGGGAGCCCAGCTGCTAGGGACAGCCGGCCCCGCGCCGCCCGAGGCGGGACACCTGGACACCGGGACCGCCGGCCCCGAGAAGCCGAGTTCGGCCCCGGACCCCGCTGAGTCTAGCAATGGACCGGTGCCCAGGGTTTCGGGACGGCCGGCCACCGAACCGCACGGCACCGAAAGCCCGCTCTCTGGGAAGCCGGCGGACGCCAGCCCCCCGCTTCACTGCACGGCCGGCCCCCACGCCCCCTGAAGTCGGATCCCCGGGACACGACATAGCCGGCCCCCGCTAGCCGACGGCCCCGGAATCGCCGTCCCCGAACCGTCCGATGTCGGACCCGGCACCCGGTGCTGCTTGCAAACGCGTCGCACAAGACCGGAGCACAGGGGCTCGGAAGAGCCAGCTCCCGCCCTGCCGGAGGCCGGACTCCCGGGCTATGTCCACATGTCTCTTCAATACTTTTAAGGATCGGGTCTCTTACCACTTCCCCGGGCAGCCTGTTCTAATAGCAAAGCACCCCTTCCATGAAGAAATGCTTATTCAGTATCGAGCTAGCCAGTGCTGGTAAACAGAGGTGTTTCTCCCTAGGGGTAGGGCTTGGCATTTCCCTCTCCTGAACTTCAAAAGGTTCCTGCCTGCCCCTATCTGCAGCCTGTCAAGGTTCCTCTGAATGCGCAGCCCCCCATACAAGCGCCTTTTCCACAGAAGCCACCGACCACCCGCCGCCTCGCCCCCTCCCAATTCGGCCTGCCCCAGGGCGCCACCGACCAACAACCTCCTTGCAGCACCACGCCTCAGCATCCCGAGCTATCCCGACAGCTTCCACCCATCGGGAGGGCCCACTTGTAATAAATGACCGAGTCCCAAATAGCCTTACAATTAATGTTTATGATTTATTAAAGGAATAGAGGTAAGCAAGCAGCGCTGGGTGCGCCAGGAGTATCTGCTCCACCAAGACGCACACAAGTTACATCAGGCGGCTGGTTTTTATGCTGCTAGGCTAATACATATTCATTACTACTTCTACAAAAGGCAGGGTTATTCTAATTAGTTCCCAGAATCCAAACCCTCCCACTGATGCAGGCGTTATCAGTCTCCGGTGGTCCCTCTGGGGGCCGCTCGTACTGAAGGCTCGTAGTCTTCCTCCCAGGCTTTGTCCTTTGGTCGTTCTTCAGCTTCTCCCCTCCCCTTATTTAGTAGTTGCTGGGCCAGATGTCAGAAAGCTGTGTCTCGTGCAATAGTCTGCCCAGGCACTGCATAGCAAACACACCAAGTAACATTGACTTCAGTTACTCGCAACAGTTACTCACCTGATAAAGAACTGCATGCAATAAAGGCATCAATACTACATTAGTTTATTCTAACAGATCCTACTAGCTGTTACCTCAAAAAGATGTGCATACCCCTCGCTACTTGGAAACGCATCAGTCCATAAACTCTCATCCACCTGAAGAAGCCTGCAACTGACCGAAGGAAAAACAAACACCCCAAAGAGCAGCCCAAGCAGAATGAGCTCTCTGAGGGGATGCCTGGGACTCATATACCATTTGGCCCCGACTAGCACCCAAACCCAATCACCTGGGAAAGGGCAGGGGCAAAGCACAAGGAAGTGGGAATAGAGCAGCAGCAGCTGTGGTGTGGTTTTTTTTTTTTGTGTGTGTGTATGTGATTTTTCTTTTCATTTTTTAACCAGTTTTAGCTCAAAAGCATGCATAGTGCAGACAAGAGAACTAGGGTGTTTCTAAAAGCAAAAATCCCCATGCTTTTGCTGCAGCTTTCAATATTAAAAGACATTATGACCAAGCAAGTAATTGGAACTCTTCCAACTGGAATTAGCTCAAACTTTTATTTACGTATAAAGAAAAAACTAGGAGTAGAACATCTGCTCCATCTTTTCCTCTCTCACCTTGCCATAGGCAGCTCTGGCTGTGACGTCCAGGATTGCATACTGCGTTTCAGCTTTAACAAATGAAAATCTTTACCCTAACCTTTCTAGTTGGTCATCATGGTGGAAAAGTTTAAATTGTGGGTTTTGGAGAACATCAGGTAGGTTTAGGGGGACTTTTGGGGTGGATTCATGGTATTTGTTTTTTTTTTTTTTCTGTTTTTTTTTTTTTTTGAGGTGATCCCGTTCTTATTTTGGGGTGTTTTTGATGTGTTTTGGGGTCTCCGTTGGGTTTTGTTGGGTTCTTGTTGGTCATCATGTTGGAAAAGTGTAAATTGTGGATTTTGGAGAACATCAGGTGAGTTTAAGTTTTTCTGGGTGGTGAATCTATGGTTTTGGGGGAATTCTTCTGTTTTTTTTAGCGTTTTCTTCTGTTTTTTAGGGTGGTCCCATTCTTTTTTGGGGTGTTTTTGACATATTTTGGGGTCTCCGTTGGTTTTTGTTTGGTTCTTGTTGTTCATCATGGTGAAAACGGGTAAATTGTGGGTAATGGAGAACATCAGGTAGGTTTAGGGGGACTTTTGGGGTGGATCACTGGCTTTTAGGCTTTTCTTTCGGTTTTGGGGGTGATCCCGCTTTTTTTTGTGGTGTTTTTGACGTGTTTTGGGGTTTCCGTTGCGTTTCGTTGATTTCCTAATGTGTTTTAAGTTTGTTGGGAGTGGACTTTGGGATTTGGAGAACATCAGGTAGGTTTAGTGTGTTTTTGGGTGGATCTATGGTATTTGGGTTTTTCTTCTGTTTTTTGGGGGGGAGTGATCCAATTCATTTTTGGGGTGTTTTTGACTTGTTTTGGGGTCTCCGTTGGGTTTTGTTGGGTTCTTGTTGGTCATCATGTTGGAAAAGTGTAAATTGCGTGTTTTGGAGAACATCAGGTAGGTTTAGTGTCGTTTTGGGGTGGATCTATGTTTTTTGGGGATTTTCTTCCAGTTTTGGGGGTGATTCCGTTCTTGTTTGGGGTGTTTTTGACTTGTTTTGGGGTCTCCGTTGGGTTTTAGTTGGATTCTCGTTGGTCCTTAAGGGAAATGGGAGTGGATTGTGGGTTTTGAAGAAGATCAGGTGAGTTTAGGGTGGTTTTGCGGGGAAATTCATAGTTTTTGGTGTCTTTTCTTCTGATCCAGTTCTTGTTTGGGGTGTTTTTGACGTGTTTTGGGGTTTCCGTTGGGTTTCGTTGAGTTCCTAATGGGTTTTATGGTGGTTGGGAGTGGACATTTGGATTTGGAGAACATCAGGTACGTTTAGAGTGGTTTTGGGATTGGATCCGTGCTTTTTGGGGTTTTCTTTCGTTTTTGGGGGTGATTCTGTTCTTGTTTGGGGTGTTTTTGACGTGTTTTGGGTTCTCCGTTGGGTTTCGTTGGGTTTTCCTTTGGCATCATGGTGGAAAAGTGTAAATTGTGGGTTTTGGAGAACATCAGGTAGGTTTATGAGGACTTTTGGGGCAGATTCAAGGTTTTTAGGGTTTTCTTCTGTTTTTTTCTAGTGATCCAGTTGTTTTTCGGCGTGTTTTTGATGTGTTTTGGGGTCTCCATTGGGTTTCGTTGGGTTTTCCGTGGTCATCATGGTGGAAAAGTGTAAATTGTGGGTTTTGGAGAACATCAGGTAGGTTTAGGGGGACTTTTGGGGTGGATTCATGGTATTTGTTTTTTTTTTTTTCTGTTTTTTTTTTTTTTTTTTTTTTTTTTTGAGGTGATCCCGTTCTTATTTTGGGGTGTTTTTGATGTGTTTTGGGGTCTCCGTTGGGTTTTGTTGGGTTCTTGTTGGTCATCATGTTGGAAAAGTGTAAATTGTGGATTTTGGAGAACATCAGGTGAGTTTAAGTTTTTCTGGGTGGTGAATCTATGGTTTTGGGGGAATTCTTCTGTTTTTTTTAGCGTTTTCTTCTGTTTTTTAGGGTGGTCCCATTCTTTTTTGGGGTGTTTTTGACATATTTTGGGGTCTCCGTTGGTTTTTGTTTGGTTCTTGTTGTTCATCATGGTGAAAACGGGTAAATTGTGGGTAATGGAGAACATCAGGTAGGTTTAGGGGGACTTTTGGGGTGGATCACTGGCTTTTAGGCTTTTCTTTCGGTTTTGGGGGTGATCCCGCTTTTTTTTGTGGTGTTTTTGACGTGTTTTGGGGTTTCCGTTGCGTTTCGTTGATTTCCTAATGTGTTTTAAGTTTGTTGGGAGTGGACTTTGGGATTTGGAGAACATCAGGTAGGTTTAGTGTGTTTTTGGGTGGATCTATGGTATTTGGGTTTTTCTTCTGTTTTTTGGGGGGGAGTGATCCAATTCATTTTTGGGGTGTTTTTGACTTGTTTTGGGGTCTCCGTTGGGTTTTGTTGGGTTCTTGTTGGTCATCATGTTGGAAAAGTGTAAATTGCGTGTTTTGGAGAACATCAGGTAGGTTTAGTGTCGTTTTGGGGTGGATCTATGTTTTTTGGGGATTTTCTTCCAGTTTTGGGGGTGATTCCGTTCTTGTTTGGGGTGTTTTTGACTTGTTTTGGGGTCTCCGTTGGGTTTTAGTTGGATTCTCGTTGGTCGTTAAGGGAAATGGGAGTGGATTGTGGGTTTTGAAGAAGATCAGGTGAGTTTAGGGTGGTTTTGCGGGGAAATTCATAGTTTTTGGTGTCTTTTCTTCTGATCCAGTTCTTGTTTGGGGTGTTTTTGACGTGTTTTGGGGTTTCCGTTGGGTTTCGTTGAGTTCCTAATGGGTTTTATGGTGGTTGGGAGTGGACATTTGGATTTGGAGAACATCAGGTACGTTTAGAGTGGTTTTGGGATTGGATCCGTGCTTTTTGGGGTTTTCTTTCGTTTTTGGGGGTGATTCTGTTCTTGTTTGGGGTGTTTTTGACGTGTTTTGGGTTCTCCGTTGGGTTTCGTTGGGTTTTCCGTGATCATCATGGTGGAAAAGTGTAAATTGTGGGTTTTGGAGAACATCAGGTAGGTTTATGAGGACTTTTGGGGCAGATTCAAGGTTTTTAGGGTTTTCTTCCGTTTTTTTTTCTAGTGATCCAGTTGTTTTTCGGCGTGTTTTTGATGTGTTTTGGGGTCTCCATTGGGTTTCGTTGGGTTTTCCGTGGTCATCATGGTGGAAAAGTGTAAATTGTGGGTTTTGGAGAACATCAGGTAGGTTTAGGGGGACTTTTGGGGTGGATTCATGGTATTTGTTTTTTTTTTTTTCTGTTTTTTTTTTTTTTTTTTTTTTTTTTGAGGTGATCCCGTTCTTATTTTGGGGTGTTTTTGATGTGTTTTGGGGTCTCCGTTGGGTTTTGTTGGGTTCTTGTTGGTCATCATGTTGGAAAAGTGTAAATTGTGGATTTTGGAGAACATCAGGTGAGTTTAAGTTTTTCTGGGTGGTGAATCTATGGTTTTGGGGGAATTCTTCTGTTTTTTTAGCGTTTTCTTCTGTTTTTTAGGGTGGTCCCATTCTTTTTTGGGGTGTTTTTGACATATTTTGGGGTCTCCGTTGGTTTTTGTTTGGTTCTTGTTGTTCATCATGGTGAAAACGGGTAAATTGTGGGTAATGGAGAACATCAGGTAGGTTTAGGGGGACTTTTGGGGTGGATCACTGGCTTTTAGGCTTTTCTTTCGGTTTTGGGGGTGATCCCGCTTTTTTTTTGTGGTGTTTTTGACGTGTTTTGGGGTTTCCGTTGCGTTTCGTTGATTTCCTAATGTGTTTTAAGTTTGTTGGGAGTGGACTTTGGGATTTGGAGAACATCAGGTAGGTTTAGTGTGTTTTTGGGTGGATCTATGGTATTTGGGTTTTTCTTCTGTTTTTTTGGGGGGAGTGATCCAATTCATTTTTGGGGTGTTTTTGACTTGTTTTGGGGTCTCCGTTGGGTTTTGTTGGGTTCTTGTTGGTCATCATGTTGGAAAAGTGTAAATTGCGTGTTTTGGAGAACATCAGGTAGGTTTAGTGTCGTTTTGGGGTGGATCTATGTTTTTTGGGGATTTTCTTCCAGTTTTGGGGGTGATTCCGTTCTTGTTTGGGGTGTTTTTGACTTGTTTTGTGTTCTCCGTTGGGTTTTAGTTGGATTCTCGTTGGTCGTTAAGGTAAATGGGAGTGGATTGTGGGTTTTGAAGAAGATCAGGTGAGTTTAGGGTGGTTTTGCGGGGAAATTCATAGTTTTTGGTGTCTTTTCTTCTGATCCAGTTCTTGTTTGGGGTGTTTTTGACGTGTTTTGGGGTTTCCGTTGGGTTTCGTTGAGTTCCTAATGGGTTTTATGGTGGTTGGGAGTGGACATTTGGATTTGGAGAACATCAGGTACGTTTAGAGTGGTTTTGGGATTGGATCCGTGCTTTTTGGGGTTTTCTTTCGTTTTTGGGGGTGATTCTGTTCTTGTTTGGGGTGTTTTTGACGTGTTTTGGGTTCTCCGTTGGGTTTCGTTGGGTTTTCCTTTGGCATCATGGTGGAAAAGTGTAAATTGTGGGTTTTGGAGAACATCAGGTAGGTTTATGAGGACTTTTGGGGCAGATTCAAGGTTTTTAGGGTTTTCTTCTGTTTTTTTCTAGTGATCCAGTTGTTTTTCGGCGTGTTTTTGATGTGTTTTGGGGTCTCCATTGGGTTTCGTTGGGTTTTCCGTGGTCATCATGGTGGAAAAGTGTAAATTGTGGGTTTTGGAGAACATCAGGTAGGTTTAGGGGGACTTTTGGGGTGGATTCATGGTATTTGTTTTTTTTTTTTTTCTGTTTTTTTTTTTTTTTTTTTTTTTTTTTTTGAGGTGATCCCGTTCTTATTTTGGGGTGTTTTTGATGTGTTTTGGGGTCTCCGTTGGGTTTTGTTGGGTTCTTGTTGGTCATCATGTTGGAAAAGTGTAAATTGTGGATTTTGGAGAACATCAGGTGAGTTTAAGTTTTTCTGGGTGGTGAATCTATGGTTTTGGGGGAATTCTTCTGTTTTTTTAGCGTTTTCTTCTGTTTTTTAGGGTGGTCCCATTCTTTTTTGGGGTGTTTTTGACATATTTTGGGGTCTCCGTTGGTTTTTGTTTGGTTCTTGTTGTTCATCATGGTGAAAACGGGTAAATTGTGGGTAATGGAGAACATCAGGTAGGTTTAGGGGGACTTTTGGGGTGGATCACTGGCTTTTAGGCTTTTCTTTCGGTTTTGGGGGTGATCCCGCTTTTTTTTTGTGGTGTTTTTGACGTGTTTTGGGGTTTCCGTTGCGTTTCGTTGATTTCCTAATGTGTTTTAAGTTTGTTGGGAGTGGACTTTGGGATTTGGAGAACATCAGGTAGGTTTAGTGTGTTTTTGGGTGGATCTATGGTATTTGGGTTTTTCTTCTGTTTTTTTGGGGGGAGTGATCCAATTCATTTTTGGGGTGTTTTTGACTTGTTTTGGGGTCTCCGTTGGGTTTTGTTGGGTTCTTGTTGGTCATCATGTTGGAAAAGTGTAAATTGCGTGTTTTGGAGAACATCAGGTAGGTTTAGTGTCGTTTTGGGGTGGATCTATGTTTTTTGGGGATTTTCTTCCAGTTTTTGGGGTGATTCCGTTCTTGTTTGGGGTGTTTTTGACTTGTTTTGGGGTCTCCGTTGGGTTTTAGTTGGATTCTCGTTGGTCGTTAAGGTAAATGGGAGTGGATTGTGGGTTTTGAAGAAGATCAGGTGAGTTTAGGGTGGTTTTGCGGGGAAATTCATAGTTTTTGGTGTCTTTTCTTCTGATCCAGTTCTTGTTTGGGGTGTTTTTGACGTGTTTTGGGGTTTCCGTTGGGTTTCGTTGAGTTCCTAATGGGTTTTATGGTGGTTGGGAGTGGACATTTGGATTTGGAGAACATCAGGTACGTTTAGAGTGGTTTTGGGATTGGATCCGTGCTTTTTGGGGTTTTCTTTCGTTTTTGGGGGTGATTCTGTTCTTGTTTGGGGTGTTTTTGACGTGTTTTGGGTTCTCCGTTGGGTTTCGTTGGGTTTTCCTTTGGCATCATGGTGGAAAAGTGTAAATTGTGGGTTTTGGAGAACATCAGGTAGGTTTATGAGGACTTTTGGGGCAGATTCAAGGTTTTTAGGGTTTTCTTCTGTTTTTTTCTAGTGATCCAGTTGTTTTTCGGCGTGTTTTTGATGTGTTTTGGGGTCTCCATTGGGTTTCGTTGGGTTTTCCGTGGTCATCATGGTGGAAAAGTGTAAATTGTGGGTTTTGGAGAACATCAGGTAGGTTTAGGGGGACTTTTGGGGTGGATTCATGGTATTTGTTTTTTTTTTTCTGTTTTTTTTTTTTTTTTTTTTTTTTTTTGAGGTGATCCCGTTCTTATTTTGGGGTGTTTTTGATGTGTTTTGGGGTCTCCGTTGGGTTTTGTTGGGTTCTTGTTGGTCATCATGTTGGAAAAGTGTAAATTGTGGATTTTGGAGAACATCAGGTGAGTTTAAGTTTTTCTGGGTGGTGAATCTAAGGTTTTGGGGGAATTCTTCTGTTTTTTTAGCGTTTTCTTCTGTTTTTTAGGGTGGTCCCATTCTTTTTTGGGGTGTTTTTGACATATTTTGGGGTCTCCGTTGGTTTTTGTTTGGTTCTTGTTGTTCATCATGGTGAAAACGGGTAAATTGTGGGTAATGGAGAACATCAGGTAGGTTTAGGGGGACTTTTGGGGTGGATCACTGGCTTTTAGGCTTTTCTTTCGGTTTTGGGGGTGATCCCGCTTTTTTTTGTGGTGTTTTTGACGTGTTTTGGGGTTTCCGTTGGGTTTCGTTGATTTCCTAATGTGTTTTAAGTTTGTTGGGAGTGGACTTTGGGATTTGGAGAACATCAGGTAGGTATAGTGTGTTTTTGGGTGGATCTATGGTATTTGGGTTTTTCTTCTGTTTTTTTGGGGGGAGTGATCCAATTCATTTTTGGGGTGTTTTTGACTTGTTTTGGGGTCTCCGTTGGGTTTTGTTGGGTTCTTGTTGGTCATCATGTTGGAAAAGTGTAAATTGCGTGTTTTGGAGAACATCAGGTAGGTTTAGTGTCGTTTTGGGGTGGATCTATGTTTTTTGGGGATTTTCTTCCAGTTTTGGGGGTGATTCCGTTCTTGTTTGGGGTGTTTTTGACTTGTTTTGTGTTCTCCGTTGGGTTTTAGTTGGATTCTCGTTGGTCGTTAAGGTAAATGGGAGTGGATTGTGGGTTTTGAAGAAGATCAGGTGAGTTTAGGGTGGTTTTGCGGGGAAATTCATAGTTTTTGGTGTCTTTTCTTCTGATCCAGTTCTTGTTTGGGGTGTTTTTGACGTGTTTTGGGGTTTCCGTTGGGTTTCGTTGAGTTCCTAATGGGTTTTATGGTGGTTGGGAGTGGACATTTGGATTTGGAGAACATCAGGTACGTTTAGAGTGGTTTTGGGATTGGATCCGTGCTTTTTGGGGTTTTCTTTCGTTTTTGGGGGTGATTCTGTTCTTGTTTGGGGTGTTTTTGACGTGTTTTGGGTTCTCCGTTGGGTTTCGTTGGGTTTTCCTTTGGCATCATGGTGGAAAAGTGTAAATTGTGGGTTTTGGAGAACATCAGGTAGGTTTATGAGGACTTTTGGGGCAGATTCAAGGTTTTTAGGGTTTTCTTCTGTTTTTTTCTAGTGATCCAGTTGTTTTTCGGCGTGTTTTTGATGTGTTTTGGGGTCTCCATTGGGTTTCGTTGGGTTTTCCGTGGTCATCATGGTGGAAAAGTGTAAATTGTGGGTTTTGGAGAACATCAGGTAGGTTTAGGGGGACTTTTGGGGTGGATTCATGGTATTTGTTTTTTTTTTTTTTCTGTTTTTTTTTTTTTTTTTTTTTTTTTGAGGTGATCCCGTTCTTATTTTGGGGTGTTTTTGATGTGTTTTGGGGTCTCCGTTGGGTTTTGTTGGGTTCTTGTTGGTCATCATGTTGGAAAAGTGTAAATTGTGGATTTTGGAGAACATCAGGTGAGTTTAAGTTTTTCTGGGTGGTGAATCTATGGTTTTGGGGGAATTCTTCTGTTTTTTTAGCGTTTTCTTCTGTTTTTTAGGGTGGTCCCATTCTTTTTTGGGGTGTTTTTGACATATTTTGGGGTCTCCGTTGGTTTTTGTTTGGTTCTTGTTGTTCATCATGGTGAAAACGGGTAAATTGTGGGTAATGGAGAACATCAGGTAGGTTTAGGGGGACTTTTGGGGTGGATCACTGGCTTTTAGGCTTTTCTTTCGGTTTTGGGGGTGATCCCGCTTTTTTTTTGTGGTGTTTTTGACGTGTTTTGGGGTTTCCGTTGGGTTTCGTTGATTTCCTAATGTGTTTTAAGTTTGTTGGGAGTGGACTTTGGGATTTGGAGAACATCAGGTAGGTTTAGTGTGTTTTTGGGTGGATCTATGGTATTTGGGTTTTTCTTCTGTTTTTTTGGGGGGAGTGATCCAATTCATTTTTGGGGTGTTTTTGACTTGTTTTGGGGTCTCCGTTGGGTTTTGTTGGGTTCTTGTTGGTCATCATGTTGGAAAAGTGTAAATTGCGTGTTTTGGAGAACATCAGGTAGGTTTAGTGTCGTTTTGGGGTGGATCTATGTTTTTTGGGGATTTTCTTCCAGTTTTTGGGGTGATTCCGTTCTTGTTTGGGGTGTTTTTGACTTGTTTTGGGGTCTCCGTTGGGTTTTAGTTGGATTCTCGTTGGTCGTTAAGGTAAATGGGAGTGGATTGTGGGTTTTGAAGAAGATCAGGTGAGTTTAGGGTGGTTTTGCGGGGAAATTCATAGTTTTTGGTGTCTTTTCTTCTGATCCAGTTCTTGTTTGGGGTGTTTTTGACGTGTTTTGGGGTTTCCGTTGGGTTTCGTTGAGTTCCTAATGGGTTTTATGGTGGTTGGGAGTGGACATTTGGATTTGGAGAACATCAGGTACGTTTAGAGTGGTTTTGGGATTGGATCCGTGCTTTTTGGGGTTTTCTTTCGTTTTTGGGGGTGATTCTGTTCTTGTTTGGGGTGTTTTTGACGTGTTTTGGGTTCTCCGTTGGGTTTCGTTGGGTTTTCCTTTGGCATCATGGTGGAAAAGTGTAAATTGTGGGTTTTGGAGAACATCAGGTAGGTTTATGAGGACTTTTGGGGCAGATTCAAGGTTTTTAGGGTTTTCTTCTGTTTTTTTCTAGTGATCCAGTTGTTTTTCGGCGTGTTTTTGATGTGTTTTGGGGTCTCCATTGGGTTTCGTTGGGTTTTCCGTGGTCATCATGGTGGAAAAGTGTAAATTGTGGGTTTTGGAGAACATCAGGTAGGTTTAGGGGGACTTTTGGGGTGGATTCATGGTATTTGTTTTTTTTTTTCTGTTTTTTTTTTTTTTTTTTTTTTTTTTTGAGGTGATCCCGTTCTTATTTTGGGGTGTTTTTGATGTGTTTTGGGGTCTCCGTTGGGTTTTGTTGGGTTCTTGTTGGTCATCATGTTGGAAAAGTGTAAATTGTGGATTTTGGAGAACATCAGGTGAGTTTAAGTTTTTCTGGGTGGTGAATCTAAGGTTTTGGGGGAATTCTTCTGTTTTTTTAGCGTTTTCTTCTGTTTTTTAGGGTGGTCCCATTCTTTTTTGGGGTGTTTTTGACATATTTTGGGGTCTCCGTTGGTTTTTGTTTGGTTCTTGTTGTTCATCATGGTGAAAACGGGTAAATTGTGGGTAATGGAGAACATCAGGTAGGTTTAGGGGGACTTTTGGGGTGGATCACTGGCTTTTAGGCTTTTCTTTCGGTTTTGGGGGTGATCCCGCTTTTTTTTGTGGTGTTTTTGACGTGTTTTGGGGTTTCCGTTGGGTTTCGTTGATTTCCTAATGTGTTTTAAGTTTGTTGGGAGTGGACTTTGGGATTTGGAGAACATCAGGTAGGTTTAGTGTGTTTTTGGGTGGATCTATGGTATTTGGGTTTTTCTTCTGTTTTTTTGGGGGGAGTGATCCAATTCATTTTTGGGGTGTTTTTGACTTGTTTTGGGGTCTCCGTTGGGTTTTGTTGGGTTCTTGTTGGTCATCATGTTGGAAAAGTGTAAATTGCGTGTTTTGGAGAACATCAGGTAGGTTTAGTGTCGTTTTGGGGTGGATCTATGTTTTTTGGGGATTTTCTTCCAGTTTTGGGGGTGATTCCGTTCTTGTTTGGGGTGTTTTTGACTTGTTTTGTGTTCTCCGTTGGGTTTTAGTTGGATTCTCGTTGGTCGTTAAGGTAAATGGGAGTGGATTGTGGGTTTTGAAGAAGATCAGGTGAGTTTAGGGTGGTTTTGCGGGGAAATTCATAGTTTTTGGTGTCTTTTCTTCTGATCCAGTTCTTGTTTGGGGTGTTTTTGACGTGTTTTGGGGTTTCCGTTGGGTTTCGTTGAGTTCCTAATGGGTTTTATGGTGGTTGGGAGTGGACATTTGGATTTGGAGAACATCAGGTACGTTTAGAGTGGTTTTGGGATTGGATCCGTGCTTTTTGGGGTTTTCTTTCGTTTTTGGGGGTGATTCTGTTCTTGTTTGGGGTGTTTTTGACGTGTTTTGGGTTCTCCGTTGGGTTTCGTTGGGTTTTCCGTGATCATCATGGTGGAAAAGTGTAAATTGTGGGTTTTGGAGAACATCAGGTAGGTTTATGAGGACTTTTGGGGCAGATTCAAGGTTTTTAGGGTTTTCTTCTGTTTTTTTTCTAGTGATCCAGTTGTTTTTCGGCGTGTTTTTGATGTGTTTTGGGGTCTCCATTGGGTTTCGTTGGGTTTTCCGTGGTCATCATGGTGGAAAAGTGTAAATTGTGGGTTTTGGAGAACATCAGGTAGGTTTAGGGGGACTTTTGGGGTGGATTCATGGTATTTGTGTTTTTTGTTTTCTGTTTTTTTTTTTTTTTTTTTTTTTTTTTTGAGGTGATCCCGTTCTTATTTTGGGGTGTTTTTGATGTGTTTTGGGGTCTCCGTTGGGTTTTGTTGGGTTCTTGTTGGTCATCATGTTGGAAAAGTGTAAATTGTGGATTTTGGAGAACATCAGGTGAGTTTAAGTTTTTCTGGGTGGTGAATCTATGGTTTTGGGGGAATTCTTCTGTTTTTTTAGCGTTTTCTTCTGTTTTTTAGGGTGGTCCCATTCTTTTTTGGGGTGTTTTTGACATATTTTGGGGTCTCCGTTGGTTTTTGTTTGGTTCTTGTTGTTCATCATGGTGAAAACGGGTAAATTGTGGGTAATGGAGAACATCAGGTAGGTTTAGGGGGACTTTTGGGGTGGATCACTGGCTTTTAGGCTTTTCTTTCGGTTTTGGGGGTGATCCCGCTTTTTTTTTGTGGTGTTTTTGACGTGTTTTGGGGTTTCCGTTGGGTTTCGTTGATTTCCTAATGTGTTTTAAGTTTGTTGGGAGTGGACTTTGGGATTTGGAGAACATCAGGTAGGTTTAGTGTGTTTTTGGGTGGATCTATGGTATTTGGGTTTTTCTTCTGTTTTTTTGGGGGGAGTGATCCAATTCATTTTTGGGGTGTTTTTGACTTGTTTTGGGGTCTCCGTTGGGTTTTGTTGGGTTCTTGTTGGTCATCATGTTGGAAAAGTGTAAATTGCGTGTTTTGGAGAACATCAGGTAGGTTTAGTGTCGTTTTGGGGTGGATCTATGTTTTTTGGGGATTTTCTTCCAGTTTTGGGGGTGATTCCGTTCTTGTTTGGGGTGTTTTTGACTTGTTTTGTGTTCTCCGTTGGGTTTTAGTTGGATTCTCGTTGGTCGTTAAGGTAAATGGGAGTGGATTGTGGGTTTTGAAGAAGATCAGGTGAGTTTAGGGTGGTTTTGCGGGGAAATTCATAGTTTTTGGTGTCTTTTCTTCTGATCCAGTTCTTTTCTGGGGTGTTTTTGACGTGTTTTGGGGTTTCCGTTGGGTTTCGTTGATTTCCTAATGTGTTTTAAGTTTGTTGGGAGTGGTCTTTGGGATTTGGAGAACATCAGGTAGGTTTAGTGTGTTTTTGGGTGGATCTATGGTATTTGGGTTTTTCTTCTGTTTTTTTGGGGGGAGTGATCCAATTCATTTTTGGGGTGTTTTTGACTTGTTTTGGGGTCTCCGTTGGGTTTTAGTTGGATTCTCGTTGGTCCTTAAGGTAAATGGGAATGGATTGTGGGTTTTGAAGAAGATCAGGTGAGTTTAGGGTGGTTTTGCGGGGAAATTCATAGTTTTTGGTGTCTTTTCTTCTGATCCAGTTCTTGTTTGGGGTGTTTTTGACGTGTTTTGGGGTTTCCGTTGGGTTTCGTTGAGTTCCTAATGTGTTTTAAGTTTGTTGGGAGTGGACTTTGGGATTTGGAGAACATCAGGTAGGTTTAGTGTGTTTTTGGGTGGATCTATGGTATTTGGGTTTTTCTTTCGTTTTTTTGGGGGGAGTGATCCAATTCATTTTTGGGGTGTTTTTGACTTGTTTTGGGGTCTCCGTTGGGTTTTGTTGGGTTCTTGTTGGTCATCATGTTGGAAAAGTGTAAATTGCGTGTTTTGGAGAACATCAGGTAGGTTTAGTGTCGTTTTGGGGTGGATCTATGTTTTTTGGGGATTTTCTTCCAGTTTTGGGGGTGATTCCGTTCTTGTTTGGGGTGTTTTTGACTTGTTTTGTGTTCTCCGTTGGGTTTTAGTTGGATTCTCGTTGGTCGTTAAGGTAAATGGGAGTGGATTGTGGGTTTTGAAGAAGATCAGGTGAGTTTAGGGTGGTTTTGCGGGGAAATTCATAGTTTTTGGTGTCTTTTCTTCTGATCCAGTTCTTGTTTGGGGTGTTTTTGACGTGTTTTGGGGTTTCCGTTGGGTTTCGTTGAGTTCCTAATGGGTTTTATGGTGGTTGGGAGTGGACATTTGGATTTGGAGAACATCAGGTACGTTTAGAGTGGTTTTGGGATTGGATCCGTGCTTTTTTGGGGTTTTCTTTCGTTTTTGGGGGTGATTCTGTTCTTGTTTGGGGTGTTTTTGACGTGTTTTGGGTTCTCCGTTGGGTTTCGTTGGGTTTTCCTTTGGCATCATGGTGGAAAAGTGTAAATTGTGGGTTTTGGAGAACATCAGGTAGGTTTATGAGGACTTTTGGGGCAGATTCAAGGTTTTTAGGGTTTTCTTCTGTTTTTTTTCTAGTGATCCAGTTGTTTTTCGGCGTGTTTTTGATGTGTTTTGGGGTCTCCATTGGGTTTCGTTGGGTTTTCCGTGGTCATCATGGTGGAAAAGTGTAAATTGTGGGTTTTGGAGAACATCAGGTAGGTTTAGGGGGACTTTTGGGGTGGATTCATGGTATTTGTTTTTTTTTTTCTGTTTTTTTTTTTTTTTTTTTTTTGAGGTGATCCCGTTCTTATTTTGGGGTGTTTTTGATGTGTTTTGGGGTCTCCGTTGGGTTTTGTTGGGTTCTTGTTGGTCATCATGTTGGAAAAGTGTAAATTGTGGATTTTGGAGAACATCAGGTGAGTTTAAGTTTTTCTGGGTGGTGAATCTATGGTTTTGGGGGAATTCTTCTGTTTTTTTTAGCGTTTTCTTCTGTTTTTTAGGGTGGTCCCATTCTTTTTTGGGGTGTTTTTGACATATTTTGGGGTCTCCGTTGGTTTTTGTTTGGTTCTTGTTGTTCATCATGGTGAAAACGGGTAAATTGTGGGTAATGGAGAACATCAGGTAGGTTTAGGGGGACTTTTGGGGTGGATCACTGGCTTTTAGGCTTTTCTTTCGGTTTTGGGGGTGATCCCGCTTTTTTTTGTGGTGTTTTTGACGTGTTTTGGGGTTTCCGTTGGGTTTCGTTGATTTCCTAATGTGTTTTAAGTTTGTTGGGAGTGGACTTTGGGATTTGGAGAACATCAGGTAGGTTTAGTGTGTTTTTGGGTGGATCTATGGTATTTGGGTTTTTCTTCTGTTTTTTGGGGGGGAGTGATCCAATTCATTTTTGGGGTGTTTTTGACTTGTTTTGGGGTCTCCGTTGGGTTTTGTTGGGTTCTTGTTGGTCATCATGTTGGAAAAGTGTAAATTGCGTGTTTTGGAGAACATCAGGTAGGTTTAGTGTCGTTTTGGGGTGGATCTATGTTTTTTGGGGATTTTCTTCCAGTTTTGGGGGTGATTCCGTTCTTGTTTGGGGTGTTTTTGACTTGTTTTGTGTTCTCCGTTGGGTTTTAGTTGGATTCTCGTTGGTCGTTAAGGTAAATGGGAGTGGATTGTGGGTTTTGAAGAAGATCAGGTGAGTTTAGGGTGGTTTTGCGGGGAAATTCATAGTTTTTGGTGTCTTTTCTTCTGATCCAGTTCTTGTTTGGGGTGTTTTTGACGTGTTTTGGGGTTTCCGTTGGGTTTCGTTGAGTTCCTAATGGGTTTTATGGTGGTTGGGAGTGGACATTTGGATTTGGAGAACATCAGGTACGTTTAGAGTGGTTTTGGGATTGGATCCGTGCTTTTTGGGGTTTTCTTTCGTTTTTGGGGGTGATTCTGTTCTTGTTTGGGGTGTTTTTGACGTGTTTTGGGTTCTCCGTTGGGTTTCGTTGGGTTTTCCGTGATCATCATGGTGGAAAAGTGTAAATTGTGGGTTTTGGAGAACATCAGGTAGGTTTATGAGGACTTTTGGGGCAGATTCACGGTTTTTAGGGTTTTCTTCTGTTTTTTTTTCTAGTGATCCAGTTGTTTTTCGGCGTGTTTTTGATGTGTTTTGGGGTCTCCATTGGGTTTCGTTGGGTTTTCCGTGGTCATCATGGTGGAAAAGTGTAAATTGTGGGTTTTGGAGAACATCAGGTAGGTTTAGGGGGACTTTTGGGGTGGATTCATGGTATTTGTTTTTTTTTTTCTGTTTTTTTTTTTTTTTTTTTTTTGAGGTGATCCCGTTCTTATTTTGGGGTGTTTTTGATGTGTTTTGGGGTCTCCGTTGGGTTTTGTTGGGTTCTTGTTGGTCATCATGTTGGAAAAGTGTAAATTGTGGATTTTGGAGAACATCAGGTGAGTTTAAGTTTTTCTGGGTGGTGAATCTATGGTTTTGGGGGAATTCTTCTGTTTTTTTAGCGTTTTCTTCTGTTTTTTAGGGTGGTCCCATTCTTTTTTGGGGTGTTTTTGACATATTTTGGGGTCTCCGTTGGTTTTTGTTTGGTTCTTGTTGTTCATCATGGTGAAAACGGGTAAATTGTGGGTAATGGAGAACATCAGGTAGGTTTAGGGGGACTTTTGGGGTGGATCACTGGCTTTTAGGCTTTTCTTTCGGTTTTGGGGGTGATCCCGCTTTTTTTTTGTGGTGTTTTTGACGTGTTTTGGGGTTTCCGTTGCGTTTCGTTGATTTCCTAATGTGTTTTAAGTTTGTTGGGAGTGGACTTTGGGATTTGGAGAACATCAGGTAGGTTTAGTGTGTTTTTGGGTGGATCTATGGTATTTGGGTTTTTCTTCTGTTTTTTTGGGGGGAGTGATCCAATTCATTTTTGGGGTGTTTTTGACTTGTTTTGGGGTCTCCGTTGGGTTTTTTTGGGTTCTTGTTGGTCATCATGTTGGAAAAGTGTAAATTGCGTGTTTTGGAGAACATCAGGTAGGTTTAGTGTCGTTTTGGGGTGGATCTATGTTTTTTGGGGATTTTCTTCCAGTTTTGGGGGTGATTCCGTTCTTGTTTGGGGTGTTTTTGACTTGTTTTGGGGTCTCCGTTGGGTTTTAGTTGGATTCTCGTTGGTCGTTAAGGTAAATGGGAGTGGATTGTGGGTTTTGAAGAAGATCAGGTGAGTTTAGGGTGGTTTTGCGGGGAAATTCATAGTTTTTGGTGTCTTTTCTTCTGATCCAGTTCTTGTTTGGGGTGTTTTTGACGTGTTTTGGGGTTTCCGTTGGGTTTCGTTGAGTTCCTAATGGGTTTTATGGTGGTTGGGAGTGGACATTTGGATTTGGAGAACATCAGGTACGTTTAGAGTGGTTTTGGGATTGGATCCGTGCTTTTTGGGGTTTTCTTTCGTTTTTGGGGGTGATTCTGTTCTTGTTTGGGGTGTTTTTGACGTGTTTTGGGTTCTCCGTTGGGTTTCGTTGGGTTTTCCTTTGGCATCATGGTGGAAAAGTGTAAATTGTGGGTTTTGGAGAACATCAGGTAGGTTTATGAGGACTTTTGGGGCAGATTCAAGGTTTTTAGGGTTTTCTTCTGTTTTTTTCTAGTGATCCAGTTGTTTTTCGGCGTGTTTTTGATGTGTTTTGGGGTCTCCATTGGGTTTCGTTGGGTTTTCCGTGGTCATCATGGTGGAAAAGTGTAAATTGTGGGTTTTGGAGAACATCAGGTAGGTTTAGGGGGACTTTTGGGGTGGATTCATGGTATTTGTTTTTTTTTTTTTTCTGTTTTTTTTTTTTTTTTGAGGTGATCCCGTTCTTATTTTGGGGTGTTTTTGATGTGTTTTGGGGTCTCCGTTGGGTTTTGTTGGGTTCTTGTTGGTCATCATGTTGGAAAAGTGTAAATTGTGGATTTTGGAGAACATCAGGTGAGTTTAAGTTTTTCTGGGTGGTGAATCTATGGTTTTGGGGGAATTCTTCTGTTTTTTTAGCGTTTTCTTCTGTTTTTTAGGGTGGTCCCATTCTTTTTTGGGGTGTTTTTGACATATTTTGGGGTCTCCGTTGGTTTTTGTTTGGTTCTTGTTGTTCATCATGGTGAAAACGGGTAAATTGTGGGTAATGGAGAACATCAGGTAGGTTTAGGGGGACTTTTGGGGTGGATCACTGGCTTTTAGGCTTTTCTTTCGGTTTTGGGGGTGATCCCGCTTTTTTTTGTGGTGTTTTTAACGTGTTTTGGGGTTTCCGTTGGGTTTCGTTGATTTCCTAATGTGTTTTAAGTTTGTTGGGAGTGGACTTTGGGATTTGGAGAACATCAGGTAGGTTTAGTGTGTTTTTGGGTGGATCTATGGTATTTGGGTTTTTCTTCTGTTTTTTTGGGGGGGAGTGATCCAATTCATTTTTGGGGTGTTTTTGACTTGTTTTGGGGTCTCCGTTGGGTTTTGTTGGGTTCTTGTTGGTCATCATGTTGGAAAAGTGTAAATTGCGTGTTTTGGAGAACATCAGGTAGGTTTAGTGTCGTTTTGGGGTGGATCTATGTTTTTTGGGGATTTTCTTCCAGTTTTGGGGGTGATTCCGTTCTTGTTTGGGGTGTTTTTGACTTGTTTTGGGGTCTCCGTTGGGTTTTAGTTGGATTCTCGTTGGTCGTTAAGGGAAATGGGAGTGGATTGTGGGTTTTGAAGAAGATCAGGTGAGTTTAGGGTGGTTTTGCGGGGAAATTCATAGTTTTTGGTGTCTTTTCTTCTGATCCAGTTCTTGTTTGGGGTGTTTTTGACGTGTTTTGGGGTTTCCGTTGGGTTTCGTTGAGTTCCTAATGGGTTTTATGGTGGTTGGGAGTGGACATTTGGATTTGGAGAACATCAGGTACGTTTAGAGTGGTTTTGGGATTGGATCCGTGCTTTTTGGGGTTTTCTTTCGTTTTTGGGGGTGATTCTGTTCTTGTTTGGGGTGTTTTTGACGTGTTTTGGGTTCTCCGTTGGGTTTCGTTGGGTTTTCCGTGATCATCATGGTGGAAAAGTGTAAATTGTGGGTTTTGGAGAACATCAGGTAGGTTTATGAGGACTTTTGGGGCAGATTCAAGGTTTTTAGGGTTTTCTTCTGTTTTTTTTTCTAGTGATCCAGTTGTTTTTCGGCGTGTTTTTGATGTGTTTTGGGGTCTCCATTGGGTTTCGTTGGGTTTTCCGTGGTCATCATGGTGGAAAAGTGTAAATTGTGGGTTTTGGAGAACATCAGGTAGGTTTAGGGGGACTTTTGGGGTGGATTCATGGTATTTGTTTTTTTTTTTTCTGTTTTTTTTTTTTTTTTTTTTTTTTGAGGTGATCCCGTTCTTATTTTGGGGTGTTTTTGATGTGTTTTGGGGTCTCCGTTGGGTTTTGTTGGGTTCTTGTTGGTCATCATGTTGGAAAAGTGTAAATTGTGGATTTTGGAGAACATCAGGTGAGTTTAAGTTTTTCTGGGTGGTGAATCTATGGTTTTGGGGGAATTCTTCTGTTTTTTTAGCGTTTTCTTCTGTTTTTTAGGGTGGTCCCATTCTTTTTTGGGGTGTTTTTGACATATTTTGGGGTCTCCGTTGGTTTTTGTTTGGTTCTTGTTGTTCATCATGGTGAAAACGGGTAAATTGTGGGTAATGGAGAACATCAGGTAGGTTTAGGGGGACTTTTGGGGTGGATCACTGGCTTTTAGGCTTTTCTTTCGGTTTTGGGGGTGATCCCGCTTTTTTTTGTGGTGTTTTTGACGTGTTTTGGGGTTTCCGTTGGGTTTCGTTGATTTCCTAATGTGTTTTAAGTTTGTTGGGAGTGGACTTTGGGATTTGGAGAACATCAGGTAGGTTTAGTGTGTTTTTGGGTGGATCTATGGTATTTGGGTTTTTCTTCTGTTTTTTTGGGGGGAGTGATCCAATTCATTTTTGGGGTGTTTTTGACTTGTTTTGGGGTCTCCGTTGGGTTTTGTTGGGTTCTTGTTGGTCATCATGTTGGAAAAGTGTAAATTGCGTGTTTTGGAGAACATCAGGTAGGTTTAGTGTCGTTTTGGGGTGGATCTATGTTTTTTGGGGATTTTCTTCCAGTTTTGGGGGTGATTCCGTTCTTGTTTGGGGTGTTTTTGACTTGTTTTGTGTTCTCCGTTGGGTTTTAGTTGGATTCTCGTTGGTCGTTAAGGTAAATGGGAGTGGATTGTGGGTTTTGAAGAAGATCAGGTGAGTTTAGGGTGGTTTTGCGGGGAAATTCATAGTTTTTGGTGTCTTTTCTTCTGATCCAGTTCTTGTTTGGGGTGTTTTTGACGTGTTTTGGGGTTTCCGTTGGGTTTCGTTGAGTTCCTAATGGGTTTTATGGTGGTTGGGAGTGGACATTTGGATTTGGAGAACATCAGGTACGTTTAGAGTGGTTTTGGGATTGGATCCGTGCTTTTTGGGGTTTTCTTTCGTTTTTGGGGGTGATTCTGTTCTTGTTTGGGGTGTTTTTGACGTGTTTTGGGTTCTCCGTTGGGTTTCGTTGGGTTTTCCGTGATCATCATGGTGGAAAAGTGTAAATTGTGGGTTTTGGAGAACATCAGGTAGGTTTATGAGGACTTTTGGGGCAGATTCAAGGTTTTTAGGGTTTTCTTCTGTTTTTTTTCTAGTGATCCAGTTGTTTTTCGGCGTGTTTTTGATGTGTTTTGGGGTCTCCATTGGGTTTCGTTGGGTTTTCCGTGGTCATCATGGTGGAAAAGTGTAAATTGTGGGTTTTGGAGAACATCAGGTAGGTTTAGGGGGACTTTTGGGGTGGATTCATGGTATTTGTGTTTTTTGTTTTCTGTTTTTTTTTTTTTTTTTTTTTTTTTGAGGTGATCCCGTTCTTATTTTGGGGTGTTTTTGATGTGTTTTGGGGTCTCCGTTGGGTTTTGTTGGGTTCTTGTTGGTCATCATGTTGGAAAAGTGTAAATTGTGGATTTTGGAGAACATCAGGTGAGTTTAAGTTTTTCTGGGTGGTGAATCTATGGTTTTGGGGGAATTCTTCTGTTTTTTTAGCGTTTTCTTCTGTTTTTTAGGGTGGTCCCATTCTTTTTTGGGGTGTTTTTGACATATTTTGGGGTCTCCGTTGGTTTTTGTTTGGTTCTTGTTGTTCATCATGGTGAAAACGGGTAAATTGTGGGTAATGGAGAACATCAGGTAGGTTTAGGGGGACTTTTGGGGTGGATCACTGGCTTTTAGGCTTTTCTTTCGGTTTTGGGGGTGATCCCGCTTTTTTTTTGTGGTGTTTTTGACGTGTTTTGGGGTTTCCGTTGGGTTTCGTTGATTTCCTAATGTGTTTTAAGTTTGTTGGGAGTGGACTTTGGGATTTGGAGAACATCAGGTAGGTTTAGTGTGTTTTTGGGTGGATCTATGGTATTTGGGTTTTTCTTCTGTTTTTTTGGGGGGAGTGATCCAATTCATTTTTGGGGTGTTTTTGACTTGTTTTGGGGTCTCCGTTGGGTTTTGTTGGGTTCTTGTTGGTCATCATGTTGGAAAAGTGTAAATTGCGTGTTTTGGAGAACATCAGGTAGGTTTAGTGTCATTTTGGGGTGGATCTATGTTTTTTGGGGATTTTCTTCCAGTTTTGGGGGTGATTCCGTTCTTGTTTGGGGTGTTTTTGACTTGTTTTGTGTTCTCCGTTGGGTTTTAGTTGGATTCTCGTTGGTCGTTAAGGTAAATGGGAGTGGATTGTGGGTTTTGAAGAAGATCAGGTGAGTTTAGGGTGGTTTTGCGGGGAAATTCATAGTTTTTGGTGTCTTTTCTTCTGATCCAGTTCTTGTTTGGGGTGTTTTTGACGTGTTTTGGGGTTTCCGTTGGGTTTCGTTGATTTCCTAATGTGTTTTAAGTTTGTTGGGAGTGGACTTTGGGATTTGGAGAACATCAGGTAGGTTTAGTGTGTTTTTGGGTGGATCTATGGTATTTGGGTTTTTCTTCTGTTTTTTTGGGGGGAGTGATCCAATTCATTTTTGGGGTGTTTTTGACTTGTTTTGGGGTCTCCGTTGGGTTTTAGTTGGATTCTCGTTGGTCCTTAAGGTAAATGGGAATGGATTGTGGGTTTTGAAGAAGATCAGGTGAGTTTAGGGTGGTTTTGCGGGGAAATTCATAGTTTTTGGTGTCTTTTCTTCTGATCCAGTTCTTGTTTGGGGTGTTTTTGACGTGTTTTGGGGTTTCCGTTGGGTTTCGTTGAGTTCCTAATGTGTTTTAAGTTTGTTGGGAGTGGACTTTGGGATTTGGAGAACATCAGGTAGGTTTAGTGTGTTTTTGGGTGGATCTATGGTATTTGGGTTTTTCTTTCGTTTTTTTGGGGGGAGTGATCCAATTCATTTTTGGGGTGTTTTTGACTTGTTTTGGGGTCTCCGTTGGGTTTTGTTGGGTTCTTGTTGGTCATCATGTTGGAAAAGTGTAAATTGCGTGTTTTGGAGAACATCAGGTAGGTTTAGTGTCGTTTTGGGGTGGATCTATGTTTTTTGGGGATTTTCTTCCAGTTTTGGGGGTGATTCCGTTCTTGTTTGGGGTGTTTTTGACTTGTTTTGTGTTCTCCGTTGGGTATTAGTTGGATTCTCGTTGGTCGTTAAGGTAAATGGGAGTGGATTGTGGGTTTTGAAGAAGATCAGGTGAGTTTAGGGTGGTTTTGCGGGGAAATTCATAGTTTTTGGTGTCTTTTCTTCTGATCCAGTTCTTGTTTGGGGTGTTTTTGACGTGTTTTGGGGTTTCCGTTGGGTTTCGTTGAGTTCCTAATGGGTTTTATGGTGGTTGGGAGTGGACATTTGGATTTGGAGAACATCAGGTACGTTTAGAGTGGTTTTGGGATTGGATCCGTGCTTTTTGGGGTTTTCTTTCGTTTTTGGGGGTGATTCTGTTCTTGTTTGGGGTGTTTTTGACGTGTTTTGGGTTCTCCGTTGGGTTTCGTTGGGTTTTCCTTTGGCATCATGGTGGAAAAGTGTAAATTGTGGGTTTTGGAGAACATCAGGTAGGTTTATGAGGACTTTTGGGGCAGATTCAAGGTTTTTAGGGTTTTCTTCTGTTTTTTTTTTCTAGTGATCCAGTTGTTTTTCGGCGTGTTTTTGATGTGTTTTGGGGTCTCCATTGGGTTTCGTTGGGTTTTCCGTGGTCATCATGGTGGAAAAGTGTAAATTGTGGGTTTTGGAGAACATCAGGTAGGTTTAGGGGGACTTTTGGGGTGGATTCATGGTATTTGTTTTTTTTTTTTTTCTGTTTTTTTTTTTTTTTTTTTTTTTTTTTTTTGAGGTGATCCCGTTCTTATTTTGGGGTGTTTTTGATGTGTTTTGGGGTCTCCGTTGGGTTTTGTTGGGTTCTTGTTGGTCATCATGTTGGAAAAGTGTAAATTGTGGATTTTGGAGAACATCAGGTGAGTTTAAGTTTTTCTGGGTGGTGAATCTATGGTTTTGGGGGAATTCTTCTGTTTTTTTTTAGCGTTTTCTTCTGTTTTTTAGGGTGGTCCCATTCTTTTTTGGGGTGTTTTTGACATATTTTGGGGTCTCCGTTGGTTTTTGTTTGGTTCTTGTTGTTCATCATGGTGAAAACGGGTAAATTGTGGGTAATGGAGAACATCAGGTAGGTTTAGGGGGACTTTTGGGGTGGATCACTGGCTTTTAGGCTTTTCTTTCGGTTTTGGGGGTGATCCCGCTTTTTTTTGTGGTGTTTTTGACGTGTTTTGGGGTTTCCGTTGGGTTTCGTTGATTTCCTAATGTGTTTTAAGTTTGTTGGGAGTGGACTTTGGGATTTGGAGAACATCAGGTAGGTTTAGTGTGTTTTTGGGTGGATCTATGGTATTTGGGTTTTTCTTCTGTTTTTTGGGGGGGAGTGATCCAATTCATTTTTGGGGTGTTTTTGACTTGTTTTGGGGTCTCCGTTGGGTTTTGTTGGGTTCTTGTTGGTCATCATGTTGGAAAAGTGTAAATTGCGTGTTTTGGAGAACATCAGGTAGGTTTAGTGTCGTTTTGGGGTGGATCTATGTTTTTTGGGGATTTTCTTCCAGTTTTGGGGGTGATTCCGTTCTTGTTTGGGGTGTTTTTGACTTGTTTTGTGTTCTCCGTTGGGTTTTAGTTGGATTCTCGTTGGTCGTTAAGGTAAATGGGAGTGGATTGTGGGTTTTGAAGAAGATCAGGTGAGTTTAGGGTGGTTTTGCGGGGAAATTCATAGTTTTTGGTGTCTTTTCTTCTGATCCAGTTCTTGTTTGGGGTGTTTTTGACGTGTTTTGGGGTTTCCGTTGGGTTTCGTTGAGTTCCTAATGGGTTTTATGGTGGTTGGGAGTGGACATTTGGATTTGGAGAACATCAGGTACGTTTAGAGTGGTTTTGGGATTGGATCCGTGCTTTTTGGGGTTTTCTTTCGTTTTTGGGGGTGATTCTGTTCTTGTTTGGGGTGTTTTTGACGTGTTTTGGGTTCTCCGTTGGGTTTCGTTGGGTTTTCCGTGATCATCATGGTGGAAAAGTGTAAATTGTGGGTTTTGGAGAACATCAGGTAGGTTTATGAGGACTTTTGGGGCAGATTCAAGGTTTTTAGGGTTTTCTTCTGTTTTTTTTTCTAGTGATCCAGTTGTTTTTCGGCGTGTTTTTGATGTGTTTTGGGGTCTCCATTGGGTTTCGTTGGGTTTTCCGTGGTCATCATGGTGGAAAAGTGTAAATTGTGGGTTTTGGAGAACATCAGGTAGGTTTAGGGGGACTTTTGGGGTGGATTCATGGTATTTGTTTTTTTTTTTTTTCTGTTTTTTTTTTTTTTTTTGAGGTGATCCCGTTCTTATTTTGGGGTGTTTTTGATGTGTTTTGGGGTCTCCGTTGGGTTTTGTTGGGTTCTTGTTGGTCATCATGTTGGAAAAGTGTAAATTGTGGATTTTGGAGAACATCAGGTGAGTTTAAGTTTTTCTGGGTGGTGAATCTATGGTTTTGGGGGAATTCTTCTGTTTTTTTAGCGTTTTCTTCTGTTTTTTAGGGTGGTCCCATTCTTTTTTGGGGTGTTTTTGACATATTTTGGGGTCTCCGTTGGTTTTTGTTTGGTTCTTGTTGTTCATCATGGTGAAAACGGGTAAATTGTGGGTAATGGAGAACATCAGGTAGGTTTAGGGGGACTTTTGGGGTGGATCACTGGCTTTTAGGCTTTTCTTTCGGTTTTGGGGGTGATCCCGCTTTTTTTTGTGGTGTTTTTGACGTGTTTTGGGGTTTCCGTTGGGTTTCGTTGATTTCCTAATGTGTTTTAAGTTTGTTGGGAGTGGACTTTGGGATTTGGAGAACATCAGGTAGGTTTAGTGTGTTTTTGGGTGGATCTATGGTATTTGGGTTTTTCTTCTGTTTTTTTGGGGGGAGTGATCCAATTCATTTTTGGGGTGTTTTTGACTTGTTTTGGGGTCTCCGTTGGGTTTTGTTGGGTTCTTGTTGGTCATCATGTTGGAAAAGTGTAAATTGCGTGTTTTGGAGAACATCAGGTAGGTTTAGTGTCGTTTTGGGGTGGATCTATGTTTTTTGGGGATTTTCTTCCAGTTTTGGGGGTGATTCCGTTCTTGTTTGGGGTGTTTTTGACTTGTTTTGTGTTCTCCGTTGGGTTTTAGTTGGATTCTCGTTGGTCGTTAAGGTAAATGGGAGTGGATTGTGGGTTTTGAAGAAGATCAGGTGAGTTTAGGGTGGTTTTGCGGGGAAATTCATAGTTTTTGGTGTCTTTTCTTCTGATCCAGTTCTTGTTTGGGGTGTTTTTGACGTGTTTTGGGGTTTCCGTTGGGTTTCGTTGAGTTCCTAATGGGTTTTATGGTGGTTGGGAGTGGACATTTGGATTTGGAGAACATCAGGTACGTTTAGAGTGGTTTTGGGATTGGATCCGTGCTTTTTGGGGTTTTCTTTCGTTTTTGGGGGTGATTCTGTTCTTGTTTGGGGTGTTTTTGACGTGTTTTGGGTTCTCCGTTGGGTTTCGTTGGGTTTTCCGTGATCATCATGGTGGAAAAGTGTAAATTGTGGGTTTTGGAGAACATCAGGTAGGTTTAGGGGGACTTTTGGGGTGGATTCATGGTATTTGTTTTTTTTTTCTGGTTTTTTTTTTTTTTTTTGAGGTGATCCCGTTCTTTTTTGGGGTGTTTTTGATGTGTTTTGGGGTCTCCATTGGGTTTCGTTGGGTTTTCCGTGGTCATCATGGTGGAAAAGTGTAAATTGTGGGTTTTGGAGAACATCAGGTAGGTTTAGGGGGACTTTTGGGGTGGATTCATGGTATTTGTTTTTTTTTTTTTTCTGTTTTTTTTTTTTTTTTTTTTGAGGTGATCCCGTTCTTATTTTGGGGTGTTTTTGATGTGTTTTGGGGTCTCCGTTGGGTTTTGTTGGGTTCTTGTTGGTCATCATGTTGGAAAAGTGTAAATTGTGGATTTTGGAGAACATCAGGTGAGTTTAAGTTTTTCTGGGTGGTGAATCTATGGTTTTGGGGGAATTCTTCTGTGTTTTTAGCGTTTTCTTCTGTTTTTTAGGGTGGTCCCATTCTTTTTTGGGGTGTTTTTGACATATTTTGGGGTCTCCGTTGGTTTTTGTTTGGTTCTTGTTGTTCATCATGGTGAAAACGGGTAAATTGTGGGTAATGGAGAACATCAGGTAGGTTTAGGGGGACTTTTGGGGTGGATCACTGGCTTTTAGGCTTTTCTTTCGGTTTTGGGGGTGATCCCGCTTTTTTTTGTGGTGTTTTTGACGTGTTTTGGGGTTTCCGTTGGGTTTCGTTGATTTCCTAATGTGTTTTAAGTTTGTTGGGAGTGGACTTTGGGATTTGGAGAACATCAGGTAGGTTTAGTGTGTTTTTGGGTGGATCTATGGTATTTGGGTTTTTCTTCTGTTTTTTGGGGGGGAGTGATCCAATTCATTTTTGGGGTGTTTTTGACTTGTTTTGGGGTCTCCGTTGGGTTTTGTTGGGTTCTTGTTGGTCATCATGTTGGAAAAGTGTAAATTGCGTGTTTTGGAGAACATCAGGTAGGTTTAGTGTCGTTTTGGGGTGGATCTATGTTTTTTGGGGATTTTCTTCCAGTTTTGGGGGTGATTCCGTTCTTGTTTGGGGTGTTTTTGACTTGTTTTGTGTTCTCCGTTGGGTTTTAGTTGGATTCTCGTTGGTCGTTAAGGTAAATGGGAGTGGATTGTGGGTTTTGAAGAAGATCAGGTGAGTTTAGGGTGGTTTTGCGGGGAAATTCATAGTTTTTGGTGTCTTTTCTTCTGATCCAGTTCTTGTTTGGGGTGTTTTTGACGTGTTTTGGGGTTTCCGTTGGGTTTCGTTGAGTTCCTAATGGGTTTTATGGTGGTTGGGAGTGGACATTTGGATTTGGAGAACATCAGGTACGTTTAGAGTGGTTTTGGGATTGGATCCGTGCTTTTTGGGGTTTTCTTTCGTTTTTGGGGGTGATTCTGTTCTTGTTTGGGGTGTTTTTGACGTGTTTTGGGTTCTCCGTTGGGTTTCGTTGGGTTTTCCGTGATCATCATGGTGGAAAAGTGTAAATTGTGGGTTTTGGAGAACATCAGGTAGGTTTATGAGGACTTTTGGGGCAGATTCAAGGTTTTTAGGGTTTTCTTCTGTTTTTTTTTTCTAGTGATCCAGTTGTTTTTCGGCGTGTTTTTGATGTGTTTTGGGGTCTCCATTGGGTTTCGTTGGGTTTTCCGTGGTCATCATGGTGGAAAAGTGTAAATTGTGGGTTTTGGAGAACATCAGGTAGGTTTAGGGGGACTTTTGGGGTGGATTCATGGTATTTGTTTTTTTTTTTTTCTGGTTTTTTTTTTTTTTTTGAGGTGATCCCGTTCTTATTTTGGGGTGTTTTTGATGTGTTTTGGGGTCTCCGTTGGGTTTTGTTGGGTTCTTGTTGGTCATCATGTTGGAAAAGTATAAATTGTGGATTTTGGAGAACATCAGGTGAGTTTAAGTTTTTCTGGGTGGTGAATCTATGGTTTTGGGGGAATTCTTCTGTTTTTTTAGCGTTTTCTTCTGTTTTTTAGGGTGGTCCCATTCTTTTTTGGGGTGTTTTTGACATATTTTGGGGTCTCCGTTGGTTTTTGTTTGGTTCTTGTTGTTCATCATGGTGAAAACGGGTAAATTGTGGGTAATGGAGAACATCAGGTAGGTTTAGGGGGACTTTTGGGGTGGATCACTGGCTTTTAGGCTTTTCTTTCGGTTTTGGGGGTGATCCCGCTTTTTTTTGTGGTGTTTTTGACGTGTTTTGGGGTTTCCGTTGGGTTTCGTTGATTTCCTAATGTGTTTTAAGTTTGTTGGGAGTGGACTTTGGGATTTGGAGAACATCAGGTAGGTTTAGTGTGTTTTTGGGTGGATCTATGGTATTTGGGTTTTTCTTCTGTTTTTTTGGGGGGAGTGATCCAATTCATTTTTGGGGTGTTTTTGACTTGTTTTGGGGTCTCCGTTGGGTTTTGTTGGGTTCTTGTTGGTCATCATGTTGGAAAAGTGTAAATTGCGTGTTTTGGAGAACATCAGGTAGGTTTAGTGTCGTTTTGGGGTGGATCTATGTTTTTTGGGGATTTTCTTCCAGTTTTGGGGGTGATTCCGTTCTTGTTTGGGGTGTTTTTGACTTGTTTTGTGTTCTCCGTTGGGTTTTAGTTGGATTCTCGTTGGTCGTTAAGGTAAATGGGAGTGGATTGTGGGTTTTGAAGAAGATCAGGTGAGTTTAGGGTGGTTTTGCGGGGAAATTCATAGTTTTTGGTGTCTTTTCTTCTGATCCAGTTCTTGTTTGGGGTGTTTTTGACGTGTTTTGGGGTTTCCGTTGGGTTTCGTTGAGTTCCTAATGGGTTTTATGGTGGTTGGGAGTGGACATTTGGATTTGGAGAACATCAGGTACGTTTAGAGTGGTTTTGGGATTGGATCCGTGCTTTTTGGGGTTTTCTTTCGTTTTTGGGGGTGATTCTGTTCTTGTTTGGGGTGTTTTTGACGTGTTTTGGGTTCTCCGTTGGGTTTCGTTGGGTTTTCCGTGGTCATCATGGTGGAAAAGTGTAAATTGTGGGTTTTGGAGAACATCAGGTAGGTTTATGAGGACTTTTGGGGCAGATTCACGGTTTTTAGGGTTTTCTTCTGTTTTCTTTTCTAGTGATCCAGTTGTTTTTCGGCGTGTTTTTGATGTGTTTTGGGGTCTCCATTGGGTTTCGTTGGGTTTTCCGTGGTCATCATGGTGGAAAAGTGTAAATTGTGGGTTTTGGAGAACATCAGGTAGGTTTAGGGGGACTTTTGGGGTGGATTCATGGTATTTGTTGTTTTTTTTTTTCTGTTTTTTTTTTTTTTTTTGAGGTGATCCCGTTCTTATTTTGGGGTGTTTTTGATGTGTTTTGGGGTCTCCGTTGGGTTTTGTTGGGTTCTTGTTGGTCATCATGTTGGAAAAGTGTAAATTGTGGATTTTGGAGAACATCAGGTGAGTTTAAGTTTTTCTGGGTGGTGAATCTATGGTTTTGGGGGAATTCTTCTGTTTTTTTAGCGTTTTCTTCTGTTTTTTAGGGTGGTCCCATTCTTTTTTGGGGTGTTTTTGACATATTTTGGGGTCTCCGTTGGTTTTTGTTTGGTTCTTGTTGTTCATCATGGTGAAAACGGGTAAATTGTGGGTAATGGAGAACATCAGGTAGGTTTAGGGGGACTTTTGGGGTGGATCACTGGCTTTTAGGCTTTTCTTTCGGTTTTGGGGGTGATCCCGCTTTTTTTTGTGGTGTTTTTGACGTGTTTTGGGGTTTCCGTTGCGTTTCGTTGATTTCCTAATGTGTTTTAAGTTTGTTGGGAGTGGACTTTGGGATTTGGAGAACATCAGGTAGGTTTAGTGTGTTTTTGGGTGGATCTATGGTATTTGGGTTTTTCTTCTGTTTTTTGGGGGGGAGTGATCCAATTCATTTTTGGGGTGTTTTTGACTTGTTTTGGGGTCTCCGTTGGGTTTTGTTGGGTTCTTGTTGGTCATCATGTTGGAAAAGTGTAAATTGCGTGTTTTGGAGAACATCAGGTAGGTTTAGTGTCGTTTTGGGGTGGATCTATGTTTTTTGGGGATTTTCTTCCAGTTTTGGGGGTGATTCCGTTCTTGTTTGGGGTGTTTTTGACTTGTTTTGGGGTCTCCGTTGGGTTTTAGTTGGATTCTCGTTGGTCGTTAAGGGAAATGGGAGTGGATTGTGGGTTTTGAAGAAGATCAGGTGAGTTTAGGGTGGTTTTGCGGGGAAATTCATAGTTTTTGGTGTCTTTTCTTCTGATCCAGTTCTTTTCTGGGGTGTTTTTGACGTGTTTTGGGGTTTCCGTTGGGTTTCGTTGAGTTCCTAATGGGTTTTATGGTGGTTGGGAGTGGACATTTGGATTTGGAGAACATCAGGTACGTTTAGAGTGGTTTTGGGATTGGATCCGTGCTTTTTGGGGTTTTCTTTCGTTTTTGGGGGTGATTCTGTTCTTGTTTGGGGTGTTTTTGACGTGTTTTGGGTTCTCCGTTGGGTTTCGTTGGGTTTTCCGTGATCATCATGGTGGAAAAGTGTAAATTGTGGGTTTTGGAGAACATCAGGTAGGTTTATGAGGACTTTTGGGGCAGATTCACGGTTTTTAGGGTTTTCTTCTGTTTTTTTTTCTAGTGATCCAGTTGTTTTTCGGCGTGTTTTTGATGTGTTTTGGGGTCTCCATTGGGTTTCGTTGGGTTTTCCGTGGTCATCATGGTGGAAAAGTGTAAATTGTGGGTTTTGGAGAACATCAGGTAGGTTTAGGGGGACTTTTGGGGTGGATTCATGGTATTTGTTTTTTTTTTTCTGTTTTTTTTTTTTTTTTTTTTTTTTTTTGAGGTGATCCCGTTCTTATTTTGGGGTGTTTTTGATGTGTTTTGGGGTCTCCGTTGGGTTTTGTTGGGTTCTTGTTGGTCATCATGTTGGAAAAGTGTAAATTGTGGATTTTGGAGAACATCAGGTGAGTTTAAGTTTTTCTGGGTGGTGAATCTATGGTTTTGGGGGAATTCTTCTGTGTTTTTAGCGTTTTTCTTCTGTTTTTTAGGGTGGTCCCATTCTTTTTTTGGGGTGTTTTTGACATATTTTGGGGTCTCCGTTGGTTTTTGTTTGGTTCTTGTTGTTCATCATGGTGAAAACGGGTAAATTGTGGGTAATGGAGAACATCAGGTAGGTTTAGGGGGACTTTTGGGGTGGATCACTGGCTTTTAGGCTTTTCTTTCGGTTTTGGGGGTGATCCCGCTTTTTTTTTGTGGTGTTTTTGACGTGTTTTGGGGTTTCCGTTGGGTTTCGTTGATTTCCTAATGTGTTTTAAGTTTGTTGGGAGTGGACTTTGGGATTTGGAGAACATCAGGTAGGTTTAGTGTGTTTTTGGGTGGATCTATGGTATTTGGGTTTTTCTTCTGTTTTTTTGGGGGGAGTGATCCAATTCATTTTTGGGGTGTTTTTGACTTGTTTTGGGGTCTCCGTTGGGTTTTGTTGGGTTCTTGTTGGTCATCATGTTGGAAAAGTGTAAATTGCGTGTTTTGGAGAACATCAGGTAGGTTTAGTGTCGTTTTGGGGTGGATCTATGTTTTTTGGGGATTTTCTTCCAGTTTTGGGGGTGATTCCGTTCTTGTTTGGGGTGTTTTTGACTTGTTTTGTGTTCTCCGTTGGGTTTTAGTTGGATTCTCGTTGGTCGTTAAGGTAAATGGGAGTGGATTGTGGGTTTTGAAGAAGATCAGGTGAGTTTAGGGTGGTTTTGCGGGGAAATTCATAGTTTTTGGTGTCTTTTCTTCTGATCCAGTTCTTGTTTGGGGTGTTTTTGACGTGTTTTGGGGTTTCCGTTGGGTTTCGTTGAGTTCCTAATGGGTTTTATGGTGGTTGGGAGTGGACATTTGGATTTGGAGAACATCAGGTACGTTTAGAGTGGTTTTGGGATTGGATCCGTGCTTTTTGGGGTTTTCTTTCGTTTTTGGGGGTGATTCTGTTCTTGTTTGGGGTGTTTTTGACGTGTTTTGGGTTCTCCGTTGGGTTTCGTTGGGTTTTCCGTGATCATCATGGTGGAAAAGTGTAAATTGTGGGTTTTGGAGAACATCAGGTAGGTTTATGAGGACTTTTGGGGCAGATTCACGGTTTTTAGGGTTTTCTTCTGTTTTTTTTCTAGTGATCCAGTTGTTTTTCGGCGTGTTTTTGATGTGTTTTGGGGTCTCCATTGGGTTTCGTTGGGTTTTCCGTGGTCATCATGGTGGAAAAGTGTAAATTGTGGGTTTTGGAGAACATCAGGTAGGTTTAGGGGGACTTTTGGGGTGGATTCATGGTATTTGTTTTTTTTTTTTTTCTGTTTTTTTTTTTTTTTTGAGGTGATCCCGTTCTTATTTTGGGGTGTTTTTGATGTGTTTTGGGGTCTCCGTTGGGTTTTGTTGGGTTCTTGTTGGTCATCATGTTGGAAAAGTGTAAATTGTGGATTTTGGAGAACATCAGGTGAGTTTAAGTTTTTCTGGGTGGTGAATCTATGGTTTTGGGGGAATTCTTCTGTTTTTTTAGCGTTTTCTTCTGTTTTTTAGGGTGGTCCCATTCTTTTTTGGGGTGTTTTTGACATATTTTGGGGTCTCCGTTGGTTTTTGTTTGGTTCTTGTTGTTCATCATGGTGAAAACGGGTAAATTGTGGGTAATGGAGAACATCAGGTAGGTTTAGGGGGACTTTTGGGGTGGATCACTGGCTTTTAGGCTTTTCTTTCGGTTTTGGGGGTGATCCCGCTTTTTTTTGTGGTGTTTTTGACGTGTTTTGGGGTTTCCGTTGCGTTTCGTTGATTTCCTAATGTGTTTTAAGTTTGTTGGGAGTGGACTTTGGGATTTGGAGAACATCAGGTAGGTTTAGTGTGTTTTTGGGTGGATCTATGGTATTTGGGTTTTTCTTCTGTTTTTTGGGGGGGAGTGATCCAATTCATTTTTGGGGTGTTTTTGACTTGTTTTGGGGTCTCCGTTGGGTTTTGTTGGGTTCTTGTTGGTCATCATGTTGGAAAAGTGTAAATTGCGTGTTTTGGAGAACATCAGGTAGGTTTAGTGTCGTTTTGGGGTGGATCTATGTTTTTTGGGGATTTTCTTCCAGTTTTGGGGGTGATTCCGTTCTTGTTTGGGGTGTTTTTGACTTGTTTTGGGGTCTCCGTTGGGTTTTAGTTGGATTCTCGTTGGTCGTTAAGGGAAATGGGAGTGGATTGTGGGTTTTGAAGAAGATCAGGTGAGTTTAGGGTGGTTTTGCGGGGAAATTCATAGTTTTTGGTGTCTTTTCTTCTGATCCAGTTCTTTTCTGGGGTGTTTTTGACGTGTTTTGGGGTTTCCGTTGGGTTTCGTTGAGTTCCTAATGGGTTTTATGGTGGTTGGGAGTGGACATTTGGATTTGGAGAACATCAGGTACGTTTAGAGTGGTTTTGGGATTGGATCCGTGCTTTTTGGGGTTTTCTTTCGTTTTTGGGGGTGATTCTGTTCTTGTTTGGGGTGTTTTTGACGTGTTTTGGGTTCTCCGTTGGGTTTCGTTGGGTTTTCCGTGATCATCATGGTGGAAAAGTGTAAATTGTGGGTTTTGGAGAACATCAGGTAGGTTTATGAGGACTTTTGGGGCAGATTCACGGTTTTTAGGGTTTTCTTCTGTTTTTTTTCTAGTGATCCAGTTGTTTTTCGGCGTGTTTTTGATGTGTTTTGGGGTCTCCATTGGGTTTCGTTGGGTTTTCCGTGGTCATCATGGTGGAAAAGTGTAAATTGTGGGTTTTGGAGAACATCAGGTAGGTTTAGGGGGACTTTTGGGGTGGATTCATGGTATTTGTTTTTTTTTTTTCTGTTTTTTTTTTTTTTTTTTTTTTTTTGAGGTGATCCCGTTCTTATTTTGGGGTGTTTTTGATGTGTTTTGGGGTCTCCGTTGGGTTTTGTTGGGTTCTTGTTGGTCATCATGTTGGAAAAGTGTAAATTGTGGATTTTGGAGAACATCAGGTGAGTTTAAGTTTTTCTGGGTGGTGAATCTATGGTTTTGGGGGAATTCTTCTGTGTTTTTAGCGTTTTCTTCTGTTTTTTAGGGTGGTCCCATTCTTTTTTGGGGTGTTTTTGACATATTTTGGGGTCTCCGTTGGTTTTTGTTTGGTTCTTGTTGTTCATCATGGTGAAAACGGGTAAATTGTGGGTAATGGAGAACATCAGGTAGGTTTAGGGGGACTTTTGGGGTGGATCACTGGCTTTTAGGCTTTTCTTTCGGTTTTGGGGGTGATCCCGCTTTTTTTTTGTGGTGTTTTTGACGTGTTTTGGGGTTTCCGTTGGGTTTCGTTGATTTCCTAATGTGTTTTAAGTTTGTTGGGAGTGGACTTTGGGATTTGGAGAACATCAGGTAGGTTTAGTGTGTTTTTGGGTGGATCTATGGTATTTGGGTTTTTCTTCTGTTTTTTTGGGGGGAGTGATCCAATTCATTTTTGGGGTGTTTTTGACTTGTTTTGGGGTCTCCGTTGGGTTTTGTTGGGTTCTTGTTGGTCATCATGTTGGAAAAGTGTAAATTGCGTGTTTTGGAGAACATCAGGTAGGTTTAGTGTCGTTTTGGGGTGGATCTATGTTTTTTGGGGATTTTCTTCCAGTTTTGGGGGTGATTCCGTTCTTGTTTGGGGTGTTTTTGACTTGTTTTGTGTTCTCCGTTGGGTTTTAGTTGGATTCTCGTTGGTCGTTAAGGTAAATGGGAGTGGATTGTGGGTTTTGAAGAAGATCAGGTGAGTTTAGGGTGGTTTTGCGGGGAAATTCATAGTTTTTGGTGTCTTTTCTTCTGATCCAGTTCTTGTTTGGGGTGTTTTTGACGTGTTTTGGGGTTTCCGTTGGGTTTCGTTGAGTTCCTAATGGGTTTTATGGTGGTTGGGAGTGGACATTTGGATTTGGAGAACATCAGGTACGTTTAGAGTGGTTTTGGGATTGGATCCGTGCTTTTTGGGGTTTTCTTTCGTTTTTGGGGGTGATTCTGTTCTTGTTTGGGGTGTTTTTGACGTGTTTTGGGTTCTCCGTTGGGTTTCGTTGGGTTTTCCGTGATCATCATGGTGGAAAAGTGTAAATTGTGGGTTTTGGAGAACATCAGGTAGGTTTATGAGGACTTTTGGGGCAGATTCACGGTTTTTAGGGTTTTCTTCTGTTTTCTTTTCTAGTGATCCAGTTGTTTTTCGGCGTGTTTTTGATGTGTTTTGGGGTCTCCATTGGGTTTCGTTGGGTTTTCCGTGGTCATCATGGTGGAAAAGTGTAAATTGTGGGTTTTGGAGAACATCAGGTAGGTTTAGGGGGACTTTTGGGGTGGATTCATGGTATTTGTTTTTTTTTTTCTGTTTTTTTTTTTTTTTGAGGTGATCCCGTTCTTATTTTGGGGTGTTTTTGATGTGTTTTGGGGTCTCCGTTGGGTTTTGTTGGGTTCTTGTTGGTCATCATGTTGGAAAAGTGTAAATTGTGGATTTTGGAGAACATCAGGTGAGTTTAAGTTTTTCTGGGTGGTGAATCTATGGTTTTGGGGGAATTCTTCTGTTTTTTTAGCGTTTTCTTCTGTTTTTTAGGGTGGTCCCATTCTTTTTTGGGGTGTTTTTGACATATTTTGGGGTCTCCGTTGGTTTTTGTTTGGTTCTTGTTGTTCATCATGGTGAAAACGGGTAAATTGTGGGTAATGGAGAACATCAGGTAGGTTTAGGGGGACTTTTGGGGTGGATCACTGGCTTTTAGGCTTTTCTTTCGGTTTTGGGGGTGATCCCGCTTTTTTTTTGTGGTGTTTTTGACGTGTTTTGGGGTTTCCGTTGCGTTTCGTTGATTTCCTAATGTGTTTTAAGTTTGTTGGGAGTGGACTTTGGGATTTGGAGAACATCAGGTAGGTTTAGTGTGTTTTTGGGTGGATCTATGGTATTTGGGTTTTTCTTCTGTTTTTTTGGGGGGAGTGATCCAATTCATTTTTGGGGTGTTTTTGACTTGTTTTGGGGTCTCCGTTGGGTTTTGTTGGGTTCTTGTTGGTCATCATGTTGGAAAAGTGTAAATTGCGTGTTTTGGAGAACATCAGGTAGGTTTAGTGTCGTTTTGGGGTGGATCTATGTTTTTTGGGGATTTTCTTCCAGTTTTGGGGGTGATTCCGTTCTTGTTTGGGGTGTTTTTGACTTGTTTTGTGTTCTCCGTTGGGTTTTAGTTGGATTCTCGTTGGTCGTTAAGGTAAATGGGAGTGGATTGTGGGTTTTGAAGAAGATCAGGTGAGTTTAGGGTGGTTTTGCGGGGAAATTCATAGTTTTTGGTGTCTTTTCTTCTGATCCAGTTCTTGTTTGGGGTGTTTTTGACGTGTTTTGGGGTTTCCGTTGGGTTTCGTTGAGTTCCTAATGGGTTTTATGGTGGTTGGGAGTGGACATTTGGATTTGGAGAACATCAGGTACGTTTAGAGTGGTTTTGGGATTGGATCCGTGCTTTTTGGGGTTTTCTTTCGTTTTTGGGGGTGATTCTGTTCTTGTTTGGGGTGTTTTTGACGTGTTTTGGGTTCTCCGTTGGGTTTCGTTGGGTTTTCCGTGATCATCATGGTGGAAAAGTGTAAATTGTGGGTTTTGGAGAACATCAGGTAGGTTTATGAGGACTTTTGGGGCAGATTCAAGGTTTTTAGGGTTTTCTTCTGTTTTTTTTTCTAGTGATCCAGTTGTTTTTCGGCGTGTTTTTGATGTGTTTTGGGGTCTCCATTGGGTTTCGTTGGGTTTTCCGTGGTCATCATGGTGGAAAAGTGTAAATTGTGGGTTTTGGAGAACATCAGGTAGGTTTAGGGGGACTTTTGGGGTGGATTCATGGTATTTGTTTTTTTTTTCCTGTTTTTTTTTTTTTTTTTTTTTTTTTTTTTGAGGTGATCCCGTTCTTATTTTGGGGTGTTTTTGATGTGTTTTGGGGTCTCCGTTGGGTTTTGTTGGGTTCTTGTTGGTCATCATGTTGGAAAAGTGTAAATTGTGGATTTTGGAGAACATCAGGTGAGTTTAAGTTTTTCTGGGTGGTGAATCTATGGTTTTGGGGGAATTCTTCTGCTTTTTTAGCGTTTTCTTCTGTTTTTTAGGGTGGTCCCATTCTTTTTTGGGGTGTTTTTGACATATTTTGGGGTCTCCGTTGGTTTTTGTTTGGTTCTTGTTGTTCATCATGGTGAAAACGGGTAAATTGTGGGTAATGGAGAACATCAGGTAGGTTTAGGGGGACTTTTGGGGTGGATCACTGGCTTTTAGGCTTTTCTTTCGGTTTTGGGGGTGATCCCGCTTTTTTTTTGTGGTGTTTTTGACGTGTTTTGGGGTTTCCGTTGCGTTTCATTGATTTCCTAATGTGTTTTAAGTTTGTTGGGAGTGGACTTTGGGATTTGGAGAACATCAGGTAGGTTTAGTGTGTTTTTGGGTGGATCTATGGTATTTGGGTTTTTCTTCTGTTTTTTTGGGGGGAGTGATCCAATTCATTTTTGGGGTGTTTTTGACTTGTTTTGGGGTCTCCGTTGGGTTTTGTTGGGTTCTTGTTGGTCATCATGTTGGAAAAGTGTAAATTGCGTGTTTTGGAGAACATCAGGTAGGTTTAGTGTCGTTTTGGGGTGGATCTATGTTTTTTGGGGATTTTCTTCCAGTTTTGGGGGTGATTCCGTTCTTGTTTGGGGTGTTTTTGACTTGTTTTGTGTTCTCCGTTGGGTTTTAGTTGGATTCTCGTTGGTCGTTAAGGTAAATGGGAGTGGATTGTGGGTTTTGAAGAAGATCAGGTGAGTTTAGGGTGGTTTTGCGGGGAAATTCATAGTTTTTGGTGTCTTTTCTTCTGATCCAGTTCTTGTTTGGGGTGTTTTTGACGTGTTTTGGGGTTTCCGTTGGGTTTCGTTGAGTTCCTAATGGGTTTTATGGTGGTTGGGAGTGGACATTTGGATTTGGAGAACATCAGGTACGTTTAGAGTGGTTTTGGGATTGGATCCGTGCTTTTTGGGGTTTTCTTTCGTTTTTGGGGGTGATTCTGTTCTTGTTTGGGGTGTTTTTGACGTGTTTTGGGTTCTCCGTTGGGTTTCGTTGGGTTTTCCGTGATCATCATGGTGGAAAAGTGTAAATTGTGGGTTTTGGAGAACATCAGGTAGGTTTATGAGGACTTTTGGGGCAGATTCAAGGTTTTTAGGGTTTTCTTCTGTTTTTTTTTCTAGTGATCCAGTTGTTTTTCGGCGTGTTTTTGATGTGTTTTGGGGTCTCCATTGGGTTTCGTTGGGTTTTCCGTGGTCATCATGGTGGAAAAGTGTAAATTGTGGGTTTTGGAGAACATCAGGTAGGTTTAGGGGGACTTTTGGGGTGGATTCATGGTATTTGTTTTTTTTTTTTTCTGTTTTTTTTTTTTTTTTTTGAGGTGATCCCGTTCTTATTTTGGGGTGTTTTTGATGTGTTTTGGGGTCTCCGTTGGGTTTTGTTGGGTTCTTGTTGGTCATCATGTTGGAAAAGTGTAAATTGTGGATTTTGGAGAACATCAGGTGAGTTTAAGTTTTTCTGGGTGGTGAATCTATGGTTTTGGGGGAATTCTTCTGTTTTTTTAGCGTTTTCTTCTGTTTTTTAGGGTGGTCCCATTCTTTTTTGGGGTGTTTTTGACATATTTTGGGGTCTCCGTTGGTTTTTGTTTGGTTCTTGTTGTTCATCATGGTGAAAACGGGTAAATTGTGGGTAATGGAGAACATCAGGTAGGTTTAGGGGGACTTTTGGGGTGGATCACTGGCTTTTAGGCTTTTCTTTCGGTTTTGGGGGTGATCCCGCTTTTTTTTGTGGTGTTTTTGACGTGTTTTGGGGTTTCCGTTGGGTTTCGTTGATTTCCTAATGTGTTTTAAGTTTGTTGGGAGTGGACTTTGGGATTTGGAGAACATCAGGTAGGTTTAGTGTGTTTTTGGGTGGATCTATGGTATTTGGGTTTTTCTTCTGTTTTTTTGGGGGGAGTGATCCAATTCATTTTTGGGGTGTTTTTGACTTGTTTTGGGGTCTCCGTTGGGTTTTGTTGGGTTCTTGTTGGTCATCATGTTGGAAAAGTGTAAATTGCGTGTTTTGGAGAACATCAGGTAGGTTTAGTGTCGTTTTGGGGTGGATCTATGTTTTTTGGGGATTTTCTTCCAGTTTTGGGGGTGATTCCGTTCTTGTTTGGGGTGTTTTTGACTTGTTTTGTGTTCTCCGTTGGGTTTTAGTTGGATTCTCGTTGGTCGTTAAGGTAAATGGGAGTGGATTGTGGGTTTTGAAGAAGATCAGGTGAGTTTAGGGTGGTTTTGCGGGGAAATTCATAGTTTTTGGTGTCTTTTCTTCTGATCCAGTTCTTGTTTGGGGTGTTTTTGACGTGTTTTGGGGTTTCCGTTGGGTTTCGTTGAGTTCCTAATGGGTTTTATGGTGGTTGGGAGTGGACATTTGGATTTGGAGAACATCAGGTACGTTTAGAGTGGTTTTGGGATTGGATCCGTGCTTTTTGGGGTTTTCTTTCGTTTTTGGGGGTGATTCTGTTCTTGTTTGGGGTGTTTTTGACGTGTTTTGGGTTCTCCGTTGGGTTTCGTTGGGTTTTCCGTGATCATCATGGTGGAAAAGTGTAAATTGTGGGTTTTGGAGAACATCAGGTAGGTTTATGAGGACTTTTGGGGCAGATTCAAGGTTTTTAGGGTTTTCTTCTGTTTTTTTTTCTAGTGATCCAGTTGTTTTTCGGCGTGTTTTTGATGTGTTTTGGGGTCTCCATTGGGTTTCGTTGGGTTTTCCGTGGTCATCATGGTGGAAAAGTGTAAATTGTGGGTTTTGGAGAACATCAGGTAGGTTTAGGGGGACTTTTGGGGTGGATTCATGGTATTTGTTTTTTTTTTTCTGTTTTTTTTTTTTTTTTTTTGAGGTGATCCCGTTCTTATTTTGGGGTGTTTTTGATGTGTTTTGGGGTCTCCGTTGGGTTTTGTTGGGTTCTTGTTGGTCATCATGTTGGAAAAGTGTAAATTGTGGATTTTGGAGAACATCAGGTGAGTTTAAGTTTTTCTGGGTGGTGAATCTATGGTTTTGGGGGAATTCTTCTGTTTTTTTAGCGTTTTCTTCTGTTTTTTAGGGTGGTCCCATTCTTTTTTGGGGTGTTTTTGACATATTTTGGGGTCTCCGTTGGTTTTTGTTTGGTTCTTGTTGTTCATCATGGTGAAAACGGGTAAATTGTGGGTAATGGAGAACATCAGGTAGGTTTAGGGGGACTTTTGGGGTGGATCACTGGCTTTTAGGCTTTTCTTTCGGTTTTGGGGGTGATCCCGCTTTTTTTTGTGGTGTTTTTGACGTGTTTTGGGGTTTCCGTTGGGTTTCGTTGATTTCCTAATGTGTTTTAAGTTTGTTGGGAGTGGACTTTGGGATTTGGAGAACATCAGGTAGGTTTAGTGTGTTTTTGGGTGGATCTATGGTATTTGGGTTTTTCTTCTGTTTTTTTGGGGGGAGTGATCCAATTCATTTTTGGGGTGTTTTTGACTTGTTTTGGGGTCTCCGTTGGGTTTTGTTGGGTTCTTGTTGGTCATCATGTTGGAAAAGTGTAAATTGCGTGTTTTGGAGAACATCAGGTAGGTTTAGTGTCGTTTTGGGGTGGATCTATGTTTTTTGGGGATTTTCTTCCAGTTTTGGGGGTGATTCCGTTCTTGTTTGGGGTGTTTTTGACTTGTTTTGTGTTCTCCGTTGGGTTTTAGTTGGATTCTCGTTGGTCGTTAAGGTAAATGGGAGTGGATTGTGGGTTTTGAAGAAGATCAGGTGAGTTTAGGGTGGTTTTGCGGGGAAATTCATAGTTTTTGGTGTCTTTTCTTCTGATCCAGTTCTTGTTTGGGGTGTTTTTGACGTGTTTTGGGGTTTCCGTTGGGTTTCGTTGAGTTCCTAATGGGTTTTATGGTGGTTGGGAGTGGACATTTGGATTTGGAGAACATCAGGTACGTTTAGAGTGGTTTTGGGATTGGATCCGTGCTTTTTGGGGTTTTCTTTCGTTTTTGGGGGTGATTCTGTTCTTGTTTGGGGTGTTTTTGACGTGTTTTGGGTTCTCCGTTGGGTTTCGTTGGGTTTTCCGTGATCATCATGGTGGAAAAGTGTAAATTGTGGGTTTTGGAGAACATCAGGTAGGTTTATGAGGACTTTTGGGGCAGATTCACGGTTTTTAGGGTTTTCTTCTGTTTTTTTTTCTAGTGATCCAGTTGTTTTTCGGCGTGTTTTTGATGTGTTTTGTGTTCTCCATTGGGTTTCGTTGGGTTTTCCGTGGTCATCATGGTGGAAAAGTGTAAATTGTGGGTTTTGGAGAACATCAGGTAGGTTTAGGGGGACTTTTGGGGTGGATTCATGGTATTTGTTTTTTTTTTTTTTCTGTTTTTTTTTTTTTTTTGAGGTGATCCCGTTCTTATTTTGGGGTGTTTTTGATGTGTTTTGGGGTCTCCGTTGGGTTTTGTTGGGTTCTTGTTGGTCATCATGTTGGAAAAGTGTAAATTGTGGATTTTGGAGAACATCAGGTGAGTTTAAGTTTTTCTGGGTGGTGAATCTATGGTTTTGGGGGAATTCTTCTGTTTTTTTAGCGTTTTCTTCTGTTTTTTAGGGTGGTCCCATTCTTTTTTGGGGTGTTTTTGACATATTTTGGGGTCTCCGTTGGTTTTTGTTTGGTTCTTGTTGTTCATCATGGTGAAAACGGGTAAATTGTGGGTAATGGAGAACATCAGGTAGGTTTAGGGGGACTTTTGGGGTGGATCACTGGCTTTTAGGCTTTTCTTTCGGTTTTGGGGGTGATCCCGCTTTTTTTTGTGGTGTTTTTGACGTGTTTTGGGGTTTCCGTTGGGTTTCGTTGATTTCCTAATGTGTTTTAAGTTTGTTGGGAGTGGACTTTGGGATTTGGAGAACATCAGGTAGGTTTAGTGTGTTTTTGGGTGGATCTATGGTATTTGGGTTTTTCTTCTGTTTTTTGGGGGGGAGTGATCCAATTCATTTTTGGGGTGTTTTTGACTTGTTTTGGGGTCTCCGTTGGGTTTTGTTGGGTTCTTGTTGGTCATCATGTTGGAAAAGTGTAAATTGCGTGTTTTGGAGAACATCAGGTAGGTTTAGTGTCGTTTTGGGGTGGATCTATGTTTTTTGGGGATTTTCTTCCAGTTTTGGGGGTGATTCCGTTCTTGTTTGGGGTGTTTTTGACTTGTTTTGTGTTCTCCGTTGGGTTTTAGTTGGATTCTCGTTGGTCGTTAAGGGAAATGGGAGTGGATTGTGGGTTTTGAAGAAGATCAGGTGAGTTTAGGGTGGTTTTGCGGGGAAATTCATAGTTTTTGGTGTCTTTTCTTCTGATCCAGTTCTTTTCTGGGGTGTTTTTGACGTGTTTTGGGGTTTCCGTTGGGTTTCGTTGAGTTCCTAATGGGTTTTATGGTGGTTGGGAGTGGACATTTGGATTTGGAGAACATCAGGTACGTTTAGAGTGGTTTTGGGATTGGATCCGTGCTTTTTGGGGTTTTCTTTCGTTTTTGGGGGTGATTCTGTTCTTGTTTGGGGTGTTTTTGACGTGTTTTGGGTTCTCCGTTGGGTTTCGTTGGGTTTTCCGTGATCATCATGGTGGAAAAGTGTAAATTGTGGGTTTTGGAGAACATCAGGTAGGTTTATGAGGACTTTTGGGGCAGATTCAAGGTTTTTAGGGTTTTCTTCTGTTTTTTTTCTAGTGATCCAGTTGTTTTTCGGCGTGTTTTTGATGTGTTTTGGGGTCTCCATTGGGTTTCGTTGGGTTTTCCGTGGTCATCATGGTGGAAAAGTGTAAATTGTGGGTTTTGGAGAACATCAGGTAGGTTTAGGGGGACTTTTGGGGTGGATTCATGGTATTTGTTTTTTTTTTTTCTGTTTTTTTTTTTTTTTTTTTTTTTTTGAGGTGATCCCGTTCTTATTTTGGGGTGTTTTTGATGTGTTTTGGGGTCTCCGTTGGGTTTTGTTGGGTTCTTGTTGGTCATCATGTTGGAAAAGTGTAAATTGTGGATTTTGGAGAACATCAGGTGAGTTTAAGTTTTTCTGGGTGGTGAATCTATGGTTTTGGGGGAATTCTTCTGTGTTTTTAGCGTTTTCTTCTGTTTTTTAGGGTGGTCCCATTCTTTTTTGGGGTGTTTTTGACATATTTTGGGGTCTCCGTTGGTTTTTGTTTGGTTCTTGTTGTTCATCATGGTGAAAACGGGTAAATTGTGGGTAATGGAGAACATCAGGTAGGTTTAGGGGGACTTTTGGGGTGGATCACTGGCTTTTAGGCTTTTCTTTCGGTTTTGGGGGTGATCCCGCTTTTTTTTTGTGGTGTTTTTGACGTGTTTTGGGGTTTCCGTTGGGTTTCGTTGATTTCCTAATGTGTTTTAAGTTTGTTGGGAGTGGACTTTGGGATTTGGAGAACATCAGGTAGGTTTAGTGTGTTTTTGGGTGGATCTATGGTATTTGGGTTTTTCTTCTGTTTTTTTGGGGGGAGTGATCCAATTCATTTTTGGGGTGTTTTTGACTTGTTTTGGGGTCTCCGTTGGGTTTTGTTGGGTTCTTGTTGGTCATCATGTTGGAAAAGTGTAAATTGCGTGTTTTGGAGAACATCAGGTAGGTTTAGTGTCGTTTTGGGGTGGATCTATGTTTTTTGGGGATTTTCTTCCAGTTTTGGGGGTGATTCCGTTCTTGTTTGGGGTGTTTTTGACTTGTTTTGTGTTCTCCGTTGGGTTTTAGTTGGATTCTCGTTGGTCGTTAAGGTAAATGGGAGTGGATTGTGGGTTTTGAAGAAGATCAGGTGAGTTTAGGGTGGTTTTGCGGGGAAATTCATAGTTTTTGGTGTCTTTTCTTCTGATCCAGTTCTTGTTTGGGGTGTTTTTGACGTGTTTTGGGGTTTCCGTTGGGTTTCGTTGAGTTCCTAATGGGTTTTATGGTGGTTGGGAGTGGACATTTGGATTTGGAGAACATCAGGTACGTTTAGAGTGGTTTTGGGATTGGATCCGTGCTTTTTGGGGTTTTCTTTCGTTTTTGGGGGTGATTCTGTTCTTGTTTGGGGTGTTTTTGACGTGTTTTGGGTTCTCCGTTGGGTTTCGTTGGGTTTTCCGTGATCATCATGGTGGAAAAGTGTAAATTGTGGGTTTTGGAGAACATCAGGTAGGTTTATGAGGACTTTTGGGGCAGATTCACGGTTTTTAGGGTTTTCTTCTGTTTTTTTTCTAGTGATCCAGTTGTTTTTCGGCGTGTTTTTGATGTGTTTTGTGTTCTCCATTGGGTTTCGTTGGGTTTTCCGTGGTCATCATGGTGGAAAAGTGTAAATTGTGGGTTTTGGAGAACATCAGGTAGGTTTAGGGGGACTTTTGGGGTGGATTCATGGTATTTGTTTTTTTTTTTCTGTTTTTTTTTTTTTTTTTGAGGTGATCCCGTTCTTATTTTGGGGTGTTTTTGATGTGTTTTGGGGTCTCCGTTGGGTTTTGTTGGGTTCTTGTTGGTCATCATGTTGGAAAAGTGTAAATTGTGGATTTTGGAGAACATCAGGTGAGTTTAAGTTTTTCTGGGTGGTGAATCTATGGTTTTGGGGGAATTCTTCTGCTTTTTTAGCGTTTTCTTCTGTTTTTTAGGGTGGTCCCATTCTTTTTTGGGGTGTTTTTGACATATTTTGGGGTCTCCGTTGGTTTTTGTTTGGTTCTTGTTGTTCATCATGGTGAAAACGGGTAAATTGTGGGTAATGGAGAACATCAGGTAGGTTTAGGGGGACTTTTGGGGTGGATCACTGGCTTTTAGGCTTTTCTTTCGGTTTTGGGGGTGATCCCGCTTTTTTTTTGTGGTGTTTTTGACGTGTTTTGGGGTTTCCGTTGCGTTTCGTTGATTTCCTAATGTGTTTTAAGTTTGTTGGGAGTGGACTTTGGGATTTGGAGAACATCAGGTAGGTTTAGTGTGTTTTTGGGTGGATCTATGGTATTTGGGTTTTTCTTCTGTTTTTTTGGGGGGAGTGATCCAATTCATTTTTGGGGTGTTTTTGACTTGTTTTGGGGTCTCCGTTGGGTTTTGTTGGGTTCTTGTTGGTCATCATGTTGGAAAAGTGTAAATTGCGTGTTTTGGAGAACATCAGGTAGGTTTAGTGTCGTTTTGGGGTGGATCTATGTTTTTTGGGGATTTTCTTCCAGTTTTGGGGGTGATTCCGTTCTTGTTTGGGGTGTTTTTGACTTGTTTTGTGTTCTCCGTTGGGTTTTAGTTGGATTCTCGTTGGTCGTTAAGGTAAATGGGAGTGGATTGTGGGTTTTGAAGAAGATCAGGTGAGTTTAGGGTGGTTTTGCGGGGAAATTCATAGTTTTTGGTGTCTTTTCTTCTGATCCAGTTCTTGTTTGGGGTGTTTTTGACGTGTTTTGGGGTTTCCGTTGGGTTTCGTTGAGTTCCTAATGGGTTTTATGGTGGTTGGGAGTGGACATTTGGATTTGGAGAACATCAGGTACGTTTAGAGTGGTTTTGGGATTGGATCCGTGCTTTTTGGGGTTTTCTTTCGTTTTTGGGGGTGATTCTGTTCTTGTTTGGGGTGTTTTTGACGTGTTTTGGGTTCTCCGTTGGGTTTCGTTGGGTTTTCCGTGATCATCATGGTGGAAAAGTGTAAATTGTGGGTTTTGGAGAACATCAGGTAGGTTTATGAGGACTTTTGGGGCAGATTCAAGGTTTTTAGGGTTTTCTTCTGTTTTTTTTTCTAGTGATCCAGTTGTTTTTCGGCGTGTTTTTGATGTGTTTTGGGGTCTCCATTGGGTTTCGTTGGGTTTTCCGTGGTCATCATGGTGGAAAAGTGTAAATTGTGGGTTTTGGAGAACATCAGGTAGGTTTAGGGGGACTTTTGGGGTGGATTCATGGTATTTGTTTTTTTTTTTCTGTTTTTTTTTTTTTTTTTTTTTTTTTTTGAGGTGATCCCGTTCTTATTTTGGGGTGTTTTTGATGTGTTTTGGGGTCTCCGTTGGGTTTTGTTGGGTTCTTGTTGGTCATCATGTTGGAAAAGTGTAAATTGTGGATTTTGGAGAACATCAGGTGAGTTTAAGTTTTTCTGGGTGGTGAATCTATGGTTTTGGGGGAATTCTTCTGCTTTTTTAGCGTTTTCTTCTGTTTTTTAGGGTGGTCCCATTCTTTTTTGGGGTGTTTTTGACATATTTTGGGGTCTCCGTTGGTTTTTGTTTGGTTCTTGTTGTTCATCATGGTGAAAACGGGTAAATTGTGGGTAATGGAGAACATCAGGTAGGTTTAGGGGGACTTTTGGGGTGGATCACTGGCTTTTAGGCTTTTCTTTCGGTTTTGGGGGTGATCCCGCTTTTTTTTTGTGGTGTTTTTGACGTGTTTTGGGGTTTCCGTTGCGTTTCGTTGATTTCCTAATGTGTTTTAAGTTTGTTGGGAGTGGACTTTGGGATTTGGAGAACATCAGGTAGGTTTAGTGTGTTTTTGGGTGGATCTATGGTATTTGGGTTTTTCTTCTGTTTTTTTGGGGGGAGTGATCCAATTCATTTTTGGGGTGTTTTTGACTTGTTTTGGGGTCTCCGTTGGGTTTTGTTGGGTTCTTGTTGGTCATCATGTTGGAAAAGTGTAAATTGCGTGTTTTGGAGAACATCAGGTAGGTTTAGTGTCGTTTTGGGGTGGATCTATGTTTTTTGGGGATTTTCTTCCAGTTTTGGGGGTGATTCCGTTCTTGTTTGGGGTGTTTTTGACTTGTTTTGTGTTCTCCGTTGGGTTTTAGTTGGATTCTCGTTGGTCGTTAAGGTAAATGGGAGTGGATTGTGGGTTTTGAAGAAGATCAGGTGAGTTTAGGGTGGTTTTGCGGGGAAATTCATAGTTTTTGGTGTCTTTTCTTCTGATCCAGTTCTTGTTTGGGGTGTTTTTGACGTGTTTTGGGGTTTCCGTTGGGTTTCGTTGAGTTCCTAATGGGTTTTATGGTGGTTGGGAGTGGACATTTGGATTTGGAGAACATCAGGTACGTTTAGAGTGGTTTTGGGATTGGATCCGTGCTTTTTGGGGTTTTCTTTCGTTTTTGGGGGTGATTCTGTTCTTGTTTGGGGTGTTTTTGACGTGTTTTGGGTTCTCCGTTGGGTTTCGTTGGGTTTTCCGTGATCATCATGGTGGAAAAGTGTAAATTGTGGGTTTTGGAGAACATCAGGTAGGTTTATGAGGACTTTTGGGGCAGATTCAAGGTTTTTAGGGTTTTCTTCTGTTTTTTTTTCTAGTGATCCAGTTGTTTTTCGGCGTGTTTTTGATGTGTTTTGGGGTCTCCATTGGGTTTCGTTGGGTTTTCCGTGGTCATCATGGTGGAAAAGTGTAAATTGTGGGTTTTGGAGAACATCAGGTAGGTTTAGGGGGACTTTTGGGGTGGATTCATGGTATTTGTTTTTTTTTTTCTGTTTTTTTTTTTTTTTTTTTTTTTTTTTGAGGTGATCCCGTTCTTATTTTGGGGTGTTTTTGATGTGTTTTGGGGTCTCCGTTGGGTTTTGTTGGGTTCTTGTTGGTCATCATGTTGGAAAAGTGTAAATTGTGGATTTTGGAGAACATCAGGTGAGTTTAAGTTTTTCTGGGTGGTGAATCTAAGGTTTTGGGGGAATTCTTCTGTTTTTTTAGCGTTTTCTTCTGTTTTTTAGGGTGGTCCCATTCTTTTTTGGGGTGTTTTTGACATATTTTGGGGTCTCCGTTGGTTTTTGTTTGGTTCTTGTTGTTCATCATGGTGAAAACGGGTAAATTGTGGGTAATGGAGAACATCAGGTAGGTTTAGGGGGACTTTTGGGGTGGATCACTGGCTTTTAGGCTTTTCTTTCGGTTTTGGGGGTGATCCCGCTTTTTTTTGTGGTGTTTTTGACGTGTTTTGGGGTTTCCGTTGGGTTTCGTTGATTTCCTAATGTGTTTTAAGTTTGTTGGGAGTGGACTTTGGGATTTGGAGAACATCAGGTAGGTTTAGTGTGTTTTTGGGTGGATCTATGGTATTTGGGTTTTTCTTCTGTTTTTTTTTGGGGGGAGTGATCCAATTCATTTTTGGGGTGTTTTTGACTTGTTTTGGGGTCTCCGTTGGGTTTTGTTGGGTTCTTGTTGGTCATCATGTTGGAAAAGTGTAAATTGCGTGTTTTGGAGAACATCAGGTAGGTTTAGTGTCGTTTTGGGGTGGATCTATGTTTTTTGGGGATTTTCTTCCAGTTTTGGGGGTGATTCCGTTCTTGTTTGGGGTGTTTTTGACTTGTTTTGTGTTCTCCGTTGGGTTTTAGTTGGATTCTCGTTGGTCGTTAAGGTAAATGGGAGTGGATTGTGGGTTTTGAAGAAGATCAGGTGAGTTTAGGGTGGTTTTGCGGGGAAATTCATAGTTTTTGGTGTCTTTTCTTCTGATCCAGTTCTTGTTTGGGGTGTTTTTGACGTGTTTTGGGGTTTCCGTTGGGTTTCGTTGAGTTCCTAATGGGTTTTATGGTGGTTGGGAGTGGACATTTGGATTTGGAGAACATCAGGTACGTTTAGAGTGGTTTTGGGATTGGATCCGTGCTTTTTGGGGTTTTCTTTCGTTTTTGGGGGTGATTCTGATCTTGTTTGGGGTGTTTTTGACGTGTTTTGGGTTCTCCGTTGGGTTTCGTTGGGTTTTCCGTGATCATCATGGTGGAAAAGTGTAAATTGTGGGTTTTGGAGAACATCAGGTAGGTTTATGAGGACTTTTGGGGCAGATTCAAGGTTTTTAGGGTTTTCTTCTGTTTTTTTTTCTAGTGATCCAGTTGTTTTTTGGCATGTTTTTGATGTGTTTTGGGTTCTCCGTTGGGTTTCGTTGGGTTTTTCGTGGTCATCATGGTGGAAAAGTTTAAATTGTGGGTTTTGGAGAACATCAGGTAGGTTTAGGGGGACTTTTGGGGTGGATTCATGGTATTTGTTTTTTTTTTTCTGTTTTTTTTTTTTTTTTTTTTTTTGAGGTGATCCCGTTCTTATTTTGGGGTGTTTTTGATGTGTTTTGGGGTCTCCGTTGGGTTTTGTTGGGTTCTTGTTGGTCATCATGTTGGAAAAGTGTAAATTGTGGATTTTGGAGAACATCAGGTGAGTTTAAGTTTTTCTGGGTGGTGAATCTAAGGTTTTGGGGGAATTCTTCTGTTTTTTTAGCGTTTTCTTCTGTTTTTTAGGGTGGTCCCATTCTTTTTTGGGGTGTTTTTGACATATTTTGGGGTCTCCGTTGGTTTTTGTTTGGTTCTTGTTGTTCATCATGGTGAAAACGGGTAAATTGTGGGTAATGGAGAACATCAGGTAGGTTTAGGGGGACTTTTGGGGTGGATCACTGGCTTTTAGGCTTTTCTTTCGGTTTTGGGGGTGATCCCGCTTTTTTTTGTGGTGTTTTTGACGTGTTTTGGGGTTTCCGTTGGGTTTCGTTGATTTCCTAATGTGTTTTAAGTTTGTTGGGAGTGGACTTTGGGATTTGGAGAACATCAGGTAGGTTTAGTGTGTTTTTGGGTGGATCTATGGTATTTGGGTTTTTCTTCTGTTTTTTTTTTTGGGGGGAGTGATCCAATTCATTTTTGGGGTGTTTTTGACTTGTTTTGGGGTCTCCGTTGGGTTTTGTTGGGTTCTTGTTGGTCATCATGTTGGAAAAGTGTAAATTGCGTGTTTTGGAGAACATCAGGTAGGTTTAGTGTCGTTTTGGGGTGGATCTATGTTTTTTGGGGATTTTCTTCCAGTTTTGGGGGTGATTCCGTTCTTGTTTGGGGTGTTTTTGACTTGTTTTGTGTTCTCCGTTGGGTTTTAGTTGGATTCTCGTTGGTCGTTAAGGTAAATGGGAGTGGATTGTGGGTTTTGAAGAAGATCAGGTGAGTTTAGGGTGGTTTTGCGGGGAAATTCATAGTTTTTGGTGTCTTTTCTTCTGATCCAGTTCTTGTTTGGGGTGTTTTTGACGTGTTTTGGGGTTTCCGTTGGGTTTCGTTGAGTTCCTAATGGGTTTTATGGTGGTTGGGAGTGGACATTTGGATTTGGAGAACATCAGGTACGTTTAGAGTGGTTTTGGGATTGGATCCGTGCTTTTTGGGGTTTTCTTTCGTTTTTGGGGGTGATTCTGTTCTTGTTTGGGGTGTTTTTGACGTGTTTTGGGTTCTCCGTTGGGTTTCGTTGGGTTTTCCGTGATCATCATGGTGGAAAAGTGTAAATTGTGGGTTTTGGAGAACATCAGGTAGGTTTATGAGGACTTTTGGGGCAGATTCAAGGTTTTTAGGGTTTTCTTCTGTTTTTTTTTCTAGTGATCCAGTTGTTTTTTGGCATGTTTTTGATGTGTTTTGGGTTCTCCGTTGGGTTTCGTTGGGTTTTTCGTGGTCATCATGGTGGAAAAGTTTAAATTGTGGGTTTTGGAGAACATCCGGTAGGTTTAGGGGGACTTTTGGGGTGGATTCATGGTATTTGTTTTTTTTTTTCTGTTTTTTTTTTTTTTTTTTTTTTTTTGAGGTGATCCCGTTCTTATTTTGGGGTGTTTTTGATGTGTTTTGGGGTCTCCGTTGGGTTTTGTTGGGTTCTTGTTGGTCATCATGTTGGAAAAGTGTAAATTGTGGATTTTGGAGAACATCAGGTGAGTTTAAGTTTTTCTGGGTGGTGAATCTATGGTTTTGGGGGAATTCTTCTGCTTTTTTAGCGTTTTCTTCTGTTTTTTAGGGTGGTCCCATTCTTTTTTGGGGTGTTTTTGACATATTTTGGGGTCTCCGTTGGTTTTTGTTTGGTTCTTGTTGTTCATCATGGTGAAAACGGGTAAATTGTGGGTAATGGAGAACATCAGGTAGGTTTAGGGGGACTTTTGGGGTGGATCACTGGCTTTTAGGCTTTTCTTTCGGTTTTGGGGGTGATCCCGCTTTTTTTTTTGTGGTGTTTTTGACGTGTTTTGGGGTTTCCGTTGCGTTTCGTTGATTTCCTAATGTGTTTTAAGTTTGTTGGGAGTGGACTTTGGGATTTGGAGAACATCAGGTAGGTTTAGTGTGTTTTTGGGTGGATCTATGGTATTTGGGTTTTTCTTCTGTTTTTTTGGGGGGAGTGATCCAATTCATTTTTGGGGTGTTTTTGACTTGTTTTGGGGTCTCCGTTGGGTTTTGTTGGGTTCTTGTTGGTCATCATGTTGGAAAAGTGTAAATTGCGTGTTTTGGAGAACATCAGGTAGGTTTAGTGTCGTTTTGGGGTGGATCTATGTTTTTTGGGGATTTTCTTCCAGTTTTGGGGGTGATTCCGTTCTTGTTTGGGGTGTTTTTGACTTGTTTTGTGTTCTCCGTTGGGTTTTAGTTGGATTCTCGTTGGTCGTTAAGGTAAATGGGAGTGGATTGTGGGTTTTGAAGAAGATCAGGTGAGTTTAGGGTGGTTTTGCGGGGAAATTCATAGTTTTTGGTGTCTTTTCTTCTGATCCAGTTCTTGTTTGGGGTGTTTTTGACGTGTTTTGGGGTTTCCGTTGGGTTTCGTTGAGTTCCTAATGGGTTTTATGGTGGTTGGGAGTGGACATTTGGATTTGGAGAACATCAGGTACGTTTAGAGTGGTTTTGGGATTGGATCCGTGCTTTTTGGGGTTTTCTTTCGTTTTTGGGGGTGATTCTGTTCTTGTTTGGGGTGTTTTTGACGTGTTTTGGGTTCTCCGTTGGGTTTCGTTGGGTTTTCCGTGATCATCATGGTGGAAAAGTGTAAATTGTGGGTTTTGGAGAACATCAGGTAGGTTTATGAGGACTTTTGGGGCAGATTCAAGGTTTTTAGGGTTTTCTTCTGTTTTTTTTTCTAGTGATCCAGTTGTTTTTCGGCGTGTTTTTGATGTGTTTTGGGGTCTCCATTGGGTTTCGTTGGGTTTTCCGTGGTCATCATGGTGGAAAAGTGTAAATTGTGGGTTTTGGAGAACATCAGGTAGGTTTAGGGGGACTTTTGGGGTGGATTCATGGTATTTGTTTTTTTTTTTCTGTTTTTTTTTTTTTTTTTTTTTTTTTTTTGAGGTGATCCCGTTCTTATTTTGGGGTGTTTTTGATGTGTTTTGGGGTCTCCGTTGGGTTTTGTTGGGTTCTTGTTGGTCATCATGTTGGAAAAGTGTAAATTGTGGATTTTGGAGAACATCAGGTGAGTTTAAGTTTTTCTGGGTGGTGAATCTATGGTTTTGGGGGAATTCTTCTGCTTTTTTAGCGTTTTCTTCTGTTTTTTAGGGTGGTCCCATTCTTTTTTGGGGTGTTTTTGACATATTTTGGGGTCTCCGTTGGTTTTTGTTTGGTTCTTGTTGTTCATCATGGTGAAAACGGGTAAATTGTGGGTAATGGAGAACATCAGGTAGGTTTAGGGGGACTTTTGGGGTGGATCACTGGCTTTTAGGCTTTTCTTTCGGTTTTGGGGGTGATCCCGCTTTTTTTTTGTGGTGTTTTTGACGTGTTTTGGGGTTTCCGTTGCGTTTCGTTGATTTCCTAATGTGTTTTAAGTTTGTTGGGAGTGGACTTTGGGATTTGGAGAACATCAGGTAGGTTTAGTGTGTTTTTGGGTGGATCTATGGTATTTGGGTTTTTCTTCTGTTTTTTTGGGGGGAGTGATCCAATTCATTTTTGGGGTGTTTTTGACTTGTTTTGGGGTCTCCGTTGGGTTTTGTTGGGTTCTTGTTGGTCATCATGTTGGAAAAGTGTAAATTGCGTGTTTTGGAGAACATCAGGTAGGTTTAGTGTCGTTTTGGGGTGGATCTATGTTTTTTGGGGATTTTCTTCCAGTTTTGGGGGTGATTCCGTTCTTGTTTGGGGTGTTTTTGACTTGTTTTGTGTTCTCCGTTGGGTTTTAGTTGGATTCTCGTTGGTCGTTAAGGTAAATGGGAGTGGATTGTGGGTTTTGAAGAAGATCAGGTGAGTTTAGGGTGGTTTTGCGGGGAAATTCATAGTTTTTGGTGTCTTTTCTTCTGATCCAGTTCTTGTTTGGGGTGTTTTTGACGTGTTTTGGGGTTTCCGTTGGGTTTCGTTGAGTT
>NC_139049.1:30136244-30178744 GCF_965140915.1 Aythya marila | reverse complement strand
TTAGGTGCTTGAGCAACCTGGCCCTATCCTGCAAAGTGTGTAGTAAGTCAGGGCCAGGTTTTAATTAGAGGGCAGCAAGGTAGAGAGCATGTGGTAATGTACAGAGTGATGGATTTTTTTGAAGTCCTGGGCATTCAATACACACAAAGAAAAGTATCAAAACTTCAAAATCTATTCATCAAGAAATTATGGATAGAAATGATTTCAGGTCAGTCTCTTCAGTGGTACACCACAGGTTGTAGCAGCATCCCAGTGAAGGAATTTGGGGTTGCAGATCCAGGCCCCAGGAAGACAATGGAGTCATGGGAAGAAAAAGCAAAAACAGAGGTTGGACCCTGCCAGCTGCAATTCCCACCCTAGTGAGCAGTGGTCTCATTAGGAAGAAATGCCACAAATGCAAGTAGGGATTGCAGGACAAAGACCTTGTATAGAGGCAACCCAGCTCAAAAAAGCTGTGCTTAGCAAACATATATAAAGTGACCATTCATATTTATATCATGCCACAGGTATACCTGGGCTATACGAGCGCTGAGAAGAGCTCATTTGATGTTTACTTCTCTACCGTGGAGAAAAGTTCTGGTTTATGTCCTTCTGGAGAAACATGGAAGCAAAGCTTGCTGAGATCTTTTTGCATTTGTCCATCTTCCATGCTCCAGGATACTCACTTCAGAATAATTCATTTCTTTCTAACCACAATGTTCTTTTCTGTATCAGAAGGGAGAAGAAAACAAATAATGGAATCATTAATTTTAATTTGATCTCAGACCACAGGGAATCATTCTAAACCTCTGTCTTGAAGTATTTTCAGGAAAAACAGTATAAAATAACTTTTTCTTTTTTTTTTTTCACTAGTAACTTTCTGTTCAGGGAAAAAACATTTCCAGACTATTCTACTTATGTTCCACATGTTGCTGCAATTGCCTTGAATTGGATAGCGCAGAAAAACCTTTTTCTGTCTGATCTCTCTCTTCACAGTGTATGTAGGTAGGGCAACATTATCCCAGAACTTCAAAAACTTTATGTACACATCTTATTTGAAATTAATGGGTACATTCACGATACCAGAAATCCATTTATTTTAGAAAAGACATATTGCCTTTTTAGGGGCTTGCCACGTCCCAACAGAGCAGGGTCAAGCTGACTATGGAGCTGTAAGTTGATTTATCTCTGGGATTCTTGCAATTTCTCAGATGTCTGCTGGCATCACATCCAGGTAAGGTTAGCATAAAGTGACATTTACTATTTTGGTCTTAAAGTGAGCATGGATATTGTTGCTAATAATCATCCTCTTGTAAATTATAAATGTCAAGGACACCCAAACCCAAGTGTTCACTGTAGTTTCTCTTTTTCTAAAAAAAAAAAAAACACAAAAAACAACACAAACAGATACTGCCAGGCTTGGGTCAGTCTGGCATACAGGACAGCTTTATCCTCCGAGGTGTTTTACCCCTGCCTTCAAGTTGCCATTGGTAATACCAGTTCTTAACAGTAAGAGTAAATGGGGCTGGCCTGGCCCTGTCCTGAGACCAAAACATATTCCCAGCATTGCCAGGAGTGGTACTATGGAGCTGGAAAGAAGTTTCTATTGCTGTAACTAAACCAGGAGCACTGCAGAGCACAGGGGCACAGCTGGTGGATGAGCCAGAGGCCATGTTGGTGCCTCCAGGAGTGGTGGCATGCCCAAGAGGTCGCTGCTTTGCCCGCTGATGCCTGAGCTGGGGCTTGGAGTGGGGCTTCCACCTGCTCAGCAGCAGTGCAGCCACTCCTGCCAGGTCCAGGAAATTCCAGCCATGAAAACCAAGACCCAGACCAGAAATGGCTGTTGTGGGAAGGTATTGCATTACTGGGATGTCCCACCCATTAGTGTTCCCCGCCCAGTCAGCTTGGCAATGTTCTTTGCAGCACCTAATGCCTGTTCTGCTAAGCTGCCACCGTGGTGCAGCACAGCAGAGGCTGCCTTACATGAACAGATGAAATATAGCTAATTTATTAGAGTGAATCAAAATCAGGAGTTAAGTTGCTTTTTGAAACCTTAAAGTCATCAGTAAGTGCTTTATAACTGTTACCTTTTCAAAGTTAAATAATTGGCAATGTTTATGGAAAAGATAACAAGTACAAATGGCTCTTGGAATGAGTGGTGTTCTCTAATTTGAAGAGCAGCAAAATGAAAAGGTGTGGAAGAACAGAACGGGGACTATAAACTGTAGATAAACCACCAACCTGCTTTTGATGTTGCTTAAATTACTGATGGCTGGGCTGTCTTCAGCAAAACCACTGCACAGTCAGAGTACAGCCCTTAGAGCCTAAAAGAAGACTAAAGATTTAAGTGCTAATTCAGCAAATTATTTAACAGTAAGCTCATGCTTAAATTTGTCCTTCTTCCAGAATGCACTGTTAAAATTTCTCATTTCGTGCGAGAGAAGGGCATATTTAATCTCATTAAATTTAAAGAAAATTTTATCACTACTGCCGTAAATAAGGTTGGACTTCAGGGTGACAAATGTGGGCAGGGTGAAGCAGGAGAACACCGCCAGGAAGGAGGATATGTCTGCAGTCAAAGCTGCACATTTTCATAGGCTCTTCAGGTATCATTTCTTTTGTAAAACACGGCTTTCTTGTGTTTTATGGAAATACTCATTTGTAGCTTCAGTTTAGCAGGAACCTATTGAATGCACTGTATTGCTGTACACACACTCCCCCCCAAGTTATTCTAATTAATGGCTATTGATTGAGGTGTTCTCTATTCTATAAAGGATAAGGATGGCAAAATAATAATTTCCAGTTGGTTTCTCTATTAAATGCATCTGAAGAAATCCTTGTATGTGTGATAGCTATTAACCACATTGATCAGGATTTTATTCAGGAGGAGGAAGTCCCAGTCTTTGGGTCCCCACCTGGAACAGAAGGGCTCACAAGAAGGAGCAGGTGACACAGTGTCAGGTTTGACTTGCACATCACCCACCTGGGCAAGCTGCTCCTTTATGCCATGAAATTGAGTTCTTCAGAGCTTCCTCCATCCTAGACAATTAAAAAAGCAAAGGAAATAACATTCTGTGATTCTTTGAGATGCTGTGAAAATGGATGGGTTAAGAGTTACCAAGCTCACCTTTAGTGGTGTACTGTATTTCAAGTTTCTTACATTGAACATTTAAGAAGCTGATTTTTGCAGGACCTCCTCTGGCCTGGGACACAGAGGGTGGCAGTCAGCAGGGTGCCATGGGACACATTAAGCCCTTTCATTCTGGCTTCTCATTTTGACTCAGGAAAACCCAACTCTGTGAACAATGGAAGAAATTATTCCAGTCACAGGTTTTTGCATAAAACCTTATTTTAATAAGGTGATCAATTAAAAACAAACAAAAATGCATTTAATGAAAAATTGTCAATGTTATAAATGTTTTCTGAACATGTGCCATCTTCCAATGCTTTTTGAAGGATCTCAGTAATAACCATGAGTCATTGTCAGTCTCTCTTTCCCCATTACCGGCAATTTTCATTAAAAGTCAGCCCAAGGAAATAAGGTATGTGTTACGCTAAATGTTTCCAGCCCAGAAATCTTCCAACCAGGATTAGCAACTGCAGCACTTCCAGCCTTCCTGATTTTATCTTGGTCATGCAACATTTAGTGTGTTTTTTGAAAATCCTAGCATCTGGAGTCAAGTGAATGCTTGGAAATCCGATTTTTTGGAAAGTATGTTTCTTGTCCTGCTATAATAGCCATATTTTTAAGCCATTATTTTTAAGAGTTTCACATCTGAGAGCTTGGTGGGCCTGGCATAATAGGGATATGAAGATGGATTATTTGAGAGACCCAGAGTACTCATTAGGGCAAAGAGAGGGAGGCCAGACTACTTGCTGAGCAGAGTGACTGATTGTGCTATCTTGTGCCTTCCTTTCAGGAGACAGCGTGCTGCATTTTGTGTTTTAATTTTAAAGATAATTCATTTAATTTGGTGCTTTTTAGCAAAGTAACAGAGATGAGAACATTTGTTGTGGGCATCGTCTCACATGTTTGAATTTGTTGCTGCTTAGTGAGGATGCCAGAAAATGGGCTCTCTGGGGTGGCTTATACAAGAGTTGTGATCTTCCTAATGTAATGGTATTATAAAAACCCCTTCCCGCCTCAGCATACACTATTTTAGAGACTTCTTAACATTAATTTGACTAATGTATAGAACTGAATGTCGGTGGAGCCTTTGTTCCCTGCAGGTTGGCTTGTTGGCAAAGAAGCGTGATGCTACACTTCTTAGTACTCACCTTTGGCTCAGGAGTGTGCTTCTGGAGCTTCCTTCACCTGCTGCACCTTGGTTTGCATTGCAGACTGGGCTCAGAGTTTGCACCTTAGCTCCTTCTGGGTGAAAGCTGTCCTGAGACACTGGCGGCACTGCTTCATGTCTCAGGTCCGGCCTTTGGGGTCACCGTGTGAGGCTGGCCACCTCTCTAGTAATGTGCTCATAACCGATGAGCTGTGATTAGTGAATTGCTGAGTGATAATGACGTATTTACATTGGTGGGGGCATTTTGTTACTAGCACGCTCTACTGTGACTAAAAGTACCACCTACTTTTAAATGCTATTTCAAAGCTTTTCTTCTTACTTTCCAGTTGTAGTCATACAAGTTTGACAAAGAAGAAGAAGCGGTCTCATTAAGAGACATAAACTGATCCCTTCTATAAAGCAAAGGCACTTTGCTCTTTACACGTCCTCCCTTAATACCACATGTTTAAAATTAGCACGAAAATGGCCTGAATATTGTTTTTAAGAACAAAACCATTTCTGTGCTCCCAAACCAAATGCAACAGGAAAAAATACCATTACTCCAGGACAAAATATAAAAAGGGGATTCAATTTTAAAACGCTTGTGGCAATGAAAAAATATAACTTCAAATGTGAGCCAATTCATTGAGGCCTTAACATTCATTTGTTGCAAATGGAGGGGGCAGCGGAAGCCGAGGCCAGAGCCAATTGGCGTCTTCCAGGCAGGGAAAGGTCAAGCAGCGTCTTGCCGCGTGCACGCCGCTCCTAGGCTTTGTTAAAATGCTGGTATTAAACAGAAGTTACATCTGAGGTCAAGTGACCGCAATAACAGGGGACACAGCAAGCCCTCAAATCATTCCCCGTGATGAAAATGACATGGAGCTGACATAATATCTGAGGTGAGATGAAACTGAAATCCTCAGCACCTGAACACTTCACCTACTGATGGGTAACCTGACCCTAACCAATCTTATAATCATATCCATGTCAAGGGGGAAGCTGCATTTCCCAGAGCTGAAGGTACAGTCACTCGGTTTTATTTTTTTTGGCTCCGACTCCGCTGCTGGAATGATGTTGTTAAAAGTTTCAATACTCTGCTTTAAGCCTTTCAAATCAATGTCTTCTGCAAAAAATCAGCTCCCACCTCTGTGAGCAGACACTGCTTTTGCTGGTATTTTTCTTCTTTCCGGGTGGTTTCTGTTGAGTGTTTAGGGAGCGGTAGTTATGCATGTTTAATGCATGTTAAACATCCTAAGTGTACCATAAGAGATTCAGGTTGGGACCAAGTATGGCACTTTCAGTCTAAAGACCACCAGAGAGCAAGTGTTTGGGGTCATTTTGATTTGTTCAGTGCTGGTAAGTGATTTTTGGCACAGGAAGTAACCTTTTTGAATAAAAGCATCTTTTAAACAGAAAGGAAAAAATAAGCCATTTATTATAGTCTTCCGAATAATGTTATGTTGGATAACTTTTATGGTGCAAAATTACTTTTTTTTTTTTTTAATTATTATTATTATTATCCTAAATCCTGCCTCTTTAAATTTTATCTTGAAATTTGTCTTTCAAATTGCATGCTGGAGGATCCTGATTTCAGAGCCTTCTTTGTTTGTGCTTTTGCACTCGCGTTTTTCTAAAGCAGGCAAACAAAGCTCAAATTAAAATCCCGTTTACATAAGCAGAGCTGTACCAAAATGCTCCTACAATATTTTCCGAGCCAATATATTTGCACGACCCAAAACAATCATTGCACTCAGCTGTCCGATGAATCAGCATGTATTTAAATCAAAGGGAGCGAGGAAAGACTACATTAGTTCTGTTCCACAGACCTGTCAAAGCTCCGAAGAGATTAAACGCATGACCCCTTCATCCCTAACATTGCTCCACAAGAGACATTTCTGTCACTATTTCTGCCACTTGGCTTTCTAAGATGCCACGAAGCCTTAGGGCGACCTCTGCTACATTTCAGTGTTGTTTATTGATTTCTGACCCAGTGCTTAATAGTTTTCCCAGTCCCCCTGAATGGCTTTTGTAAGCAATAGGGTTTGTGCATCTCACCGATCAATACCTTTTATATTTACAATAAAATTGAAACTGCTTCTGCTGGGGGTGCAGCCCAGCATTTGTCATCCTTCAGCGAGGGAAAACTATGTCATTATCTGAATTAAAACATTTATTTCTGATTAAGAGAGTGTCCTATCTCATTAATTTTTCCCTTTCCAATAGAAAGGGAATAGAATCCTATTGATTTTTGCACTTTTACACATCTCCACTGCTGGGAAGATAATTGAGAAGTTAGCCAGAATAAATGAAGTTTCAAGTCTAGCAGGCCAGCCAATACCTTCCAAATTCAAGGTGTTTTTATGAAGCTGGATTTTAATTTGTTGGCAAGCTGAAGCAGTGGGACTTATTCGGCTGAGTAAATTGGATTAAGAGTAGAATCTCCTTGAAGCGTGTCTTGGTGAATGCTGAGGGGCTCGTTCCCCCTAGACAGCCACAGACTCGTGTTAGATTTATGCTAAGACAGCTTCCAAATTGCCCTCCTTTGAAACTCAAGCTCGCTCCAGGAAGTGTGGATTAGTGGACCAAAAGCTTATTAACTTACTTTTCTTTCATTGTATCCACTCTCTTAAAAACAACCAAACTCTAATCAGCAGCTGAACTAGACCTTCAGATTTTCTGCATCAATTGATTACACTTTATTAGAATAATGGGATTAAATCAAGCTTCATTACAAAGAATTCCCTTTGCATGAATCCCTGCTTCTGAGGTCCTTTCCAGCATCAGTGTCTGCAGCTGTTCATCAGGTATAGGGCACTCTTCATTCTAACATTTTTCTCTCTGTGAATTAGCAACCCATATACTGTGCTCATTCCCATACAAAAAGACCATACAATCATTGCATATTCCACTAGAAAACAGAATGTATTTATACAGTGAAAACTGTACCATTTTGTATTTAATTTAAACAATATATTATATTTTTAATAAGTTATACCAAAGATTTTCTTACTGGTGTCATATTGGCTGTTTTAGAGCAGGGGAAAGCATCTTCCTAAATATATTCTGAGTCCTCTAAGAAACATGGGGATTCCTTCCTTTTTGGAAGTAGGAAGCAAATCTCTGTACAGAACTAAGGCAGAACTAGCAAAAAAATATCTCAATCTATAAATCTTGTCTCTCTCAGTAATCCCAATTCAAAGGCTACCAGAACAGGAGCTTATCCAAAACTCTGTTTTCTCACTTTTTTTTTTTTTTTTGGTGTGTTCTTTATGACTTGATTTCAAGCCATTGATTTGATTGTTCTTCTGTAAGCCAAAATAGATGGGCTGCAAGTTAAAAGGAAAAGGCTGTAGCTTCTAATTGCTCCAAGTTTGTGACTTCTGGCTTTGGTGGAGCTTTTTGGGAGGGGGGAATTTTGTGAATGTTTGAACCTTATTAGTTTCTAAGGAAGAAGACACAAAATATACAGGGAAAAGTCCCCTGAGAAAGCATTGTAAATGCCTTAGTTATAGCAAATCAACAGCACTAGATTAAAAATGCTGTGTAAGTGAAGAACTTAATTTCTTGCTGCATTTTAATGCATAGTCCCAAGCACCAAAGTATGCAAAAGGTTGAATACATTCATCACAAACAGTTCTGTTTTCTCTTTTTACACCAATGAGAAATTACAAGATTACCAATGACCTTCCTACCAATGAAGCACCATAATTATGGTCATTTGTTATACAACAGAGATGAATGGATAGAATTTACATAGAATAAAAATATTATTTAACAGCTGTTATTGATGTGTGAAGTGTAATCCTAATTTATTTAAATGCTATAAATATATTGGTAATGTATTCTTTTCAAATTAACCTCACGAACCGTCTACTGGCAAAACTTCAATTAATATTGCACTAAAATCCATTTTCCCTTGTTGTGGGGAATATTGCATGGGTAAAAATTTACAGCTACAATGCCAGTGTGCTGTCCATAACTATGTGTTTGATTTTGTTTTTCAGTCCTTGCTTAAAGAATGTGGTACTGGAATTATTCTGGAAAATAAAAAATCTCTTAAATTAAAATCATGCCATACTTTTACAAGAACAGGTTTCTTTTCCTCTAAACTAAATATACAATAACTGTTTCTGAGTGAGTTGCCAAACATTATTTACTGGTTGTCTTTAGGTGCTGCATTTCCAGACATTTTATACATGTAGCAGGCTTGAGAATAAAATACAGAGAAAGAAAAAGAACTATTCAGGGCATTTTTACCTCAGTTCTTTCCAGTGAATATGCTGTAATATTGCATCTTAAGAGAACAACAGGATGCGTTGAATTGCTGCAGCTTTTCATTAATTTAGAGACACAGGCAGATGTTTGTGTGTGTGTGCATGTGTATAATACTTTTAGGTTTCTCTCTTTTGTATTCTGTCCATCTGCCCCTAGCTGTCATTATTCCATGTTCATCGACAGAAGAGTTATAGTTTGCAAAAACCTATCAGGTAGGCTGGACACCAGATAATTGAGGTGATGATCAGTGCTAGCAAAAGACAATTGATAGTGATAGTGTCAGAGGCTGTACCTAACAAGATCTGCACCCTCTGTCTCCTTTAGCCTTTCTTTGGAATGGACAGAATATGGAATAACATGGACATGTCTGATGTGCATCGATAGATAGGATGGCAGTGCATAATACTTCTTGGAACTGCGATATGATGGTTGTATCTTTTGACATTGCAGCAGGTTATTAAATAGAAATGTGAACTATTAAGAGATGATCTTGACTCTCAATACATTTTTATCAAAGTCAAAAAAGTTGACACCATTGAATGGTTCCACTCCACAAAGAAGCAGGAAAAATCCAGCACTACAGGGAAGTCAAGTATCATACTTGCCTCATTCTTAAAAAGCAAGACAGATTTGAAAGCACAGATGCCTCATAAAAGTAGAAGTAATTAACAAATGTAAGCATGCATGTTGTTAGTATTAAACCAGAGTATAAATAAATAGGTTTTCAGTTCTTGTTTGTAAGGCTGCTGGTGAATTAAGCATGAACATACAAATCAGAGAGGACACGAACCAGAACCTCTCACTGCAACAGTCCCAGGCTTCAAAGTTACCAGGTCCAGGTTCAGACCTGGATTGTGTCCTCTCCTCCCACACTGCTGATCCAAGCCAGAAGGTGAGAACATGTGGACATCTCTGGGGTTCTGATTCAGAGCGAAACTAGCTTTCATAGCTTGACCCTGTGTCTGAGGATATTAGTATCCGAAATATTATTCCCTGGAATTATAAAATTAAATGGATGATACTAAACTATGAGAATGTATTAAAATCTCATACTGCCAAGAGCATCTCATTCTCTTTTACCATTTTGGGTTACTGTTTATTTTTTCTGGACACTTTAGAACATAATTTTCCTTCCTGACTTCTAAAAAATGACATCTTTATTTCAACCCAAATGTTCTGTTCCTGCAGTCGACTCTGTGACACCACCTCCTGCAGAGCTTTTTAACATTTTCTCAGAAAGGATGAGATCTTGCATACATGACCCATTCAAACAACTCCAAGTGACACAATATTGCACAGCTACATATTTTCGGTTATAATGGAAGGGTGAGTGTGGGCAGCTTGCAGCAGGATTTATCCTCCTATGCCCATCTATAATGTATGCAAGAAAGTCATAGCTTTGCATGGCTATTAAACACCCTATAGTCTATATAAAAACATGCAAAGTTGAGGCTTAATAGCAATAAAATATTATGGGTACTGCCCTCAATCATGGCTGAATGAGCATGTCCCTTGATTAGGTAATTGGCAAACTACATACTGTAACACACTCATGAATAGTCATGGCTTTTCATTACGGTGAACAATAGGTTGCTTAACTATATAACTCTCTGCTTTCCGAAATGACTTTGCATTGGTTGCAGAGGCTCTTCCTTCCCGTGCAAGATATTGCTTCCTGAGACTCCTGCATTCTTCTTCCCAGCAGTGTGCTCACAATGCCATTACATGCTTGCTCAGTGGCACTGAGGCTCTACTGTTTTTTATTTTTCCCTGAGGCCACTAGCCTTTGGGAGGGAGTAAGATGCATTAATAGAAAAGATCTGCTCCCTAATTCATGGCATTTCAGAGAGACCTTTGAATATATTGGGCTCCAGTTGAATTAATGTCATTTCAGCCAGGACAGTAAGTTTACTGTAGTTTGTCAACTATCATTCATTTAGCAAGTCCAGTAATTTAACATGTAGCAGGGCAGCAGAGATGGAAGACAGACCTGAATGAATGATGTGTGAGTTTTAAAAATGTGCGTGTAGCCACATGGGAAAGCACTTGATCGGAGTACAGTGGAAATATGTTCATGAAGTGGGGCTGATATCTGCAATAAAACCAGCCTTAGTCAGCATAACCAGTAACACCTGAGCCCCCTTCCTTTCCCCCCAACTTCTGAGAGGTGAGGTCTGTCCCTTTAATGTAGCAAATTGATTGATTTATATTGAAGTGATAGATAGAACGATTGTCATTGGAATTACGCTGAATTATGGTGACACTGCTTCTGCTCCACAAGCCACTCCCCATATGTCCTATAACTCAAAAGCAGAATGACAATAATACTATCTATGAAATTTATATTCATGATTATAAATTAATTCTTTTTGGCCAGACCAGCAGCGGCAGCAGCCTGGCTTTGCAATTTCCAACCAGCATTTATGGCATTGGCTTGGGAATACTATCTATCAAGCTTGGTGACAAATGTGGTAGATGATGGTCTTTCCCGCCGCTGGCTCAAACATCCCGTTGTGTTACAGGGGGAAGGAAAATGCTATAAAATAACAGGCGTCCTTGAGCAGCAATTTCTGCCCCGTGTTCCCAGCCTAACATCAAGCTGCGCAAGTCTTCCTTAAAATGAATGCTTCTGAGGAGAGAAACGTGGACACCAGGCTGTAGTCCCATGTGGAAGGGAAAGAGACAGAGGTAGGAAATTGCTACTGGAAACTGGAGAGGCTGCAGCCCTGGGGTACGAGCCCCTGCCATCTTCAGGGAAATCTGGCCCACGAGTTACCAGCTGAAGGTGGGTGACAGAAAGTTGGAGAATTTGGTTTTACTTCCGTGCAGACACTTGAACATATGAACAGAAAAATGGTGCAGGATAATGAGTACGTTTCGTCTTTTGAAATATTCAGTTGGCCATGATGATTGCTTTTTTTGCTTTAGGAAAGTCATCCTTGGCAAAAGCGCCTTGCTATTAATACTGTTTCCTTTCATTCATGTCTTATTTCTTAGCCTGAATGAGAACCTCTGAAGCCTACTAAGGTTGACTGGCTCTTTTGGAGTTTTTTAGGTCAGACTTCTTTTTTTACGTTGCACATTGATAAACTTGAAGAGTCAGAGACATGGTGTTGGCAGTTTGCACCGTGGCTCCTCTGCACGGCGCGTTGGCTCTGCAATGTCCTGGGGCTCTCGGTCACTTCCCAGGGCAGGTTCAGCATCTGAGCCATCTCTGAAGCTGGTACCACCTGGGAGATCAGGGCTGGGGCTTTGCTTCTCCTCGCCGGACAGCTCGGAGAGGAAGAGGGGCCCTTTGCCATGACCTCTTGCCACGCACTGCCATGAGAAGGAGGGGCTGTTTGCAGGGCCATGACTTTCCTAATAGCTCCCTGGCACCTTTCAGCCAGGGTAGCCCACCTCACCCCGCTCTATGGGGTTGCTATGGCATCAGCAGCCGCTGTTGTCCTTTCCTACATGGCTTTATTAATGGCAGTGACATGCTTTCAAGCAAGAGTCCCTCTGTGTAAAACAGGTTGTTGTGGCAAAGGGGCATGTTACCGTTGTGACCCCATTAATGTCTTGGTCGCGGGGGAGTAGGGCATTGAGGAACTCTTCAGCAAGGCACTGAATTATCTTGAGTGTTACAGGTAGCAGGGCATCCCTGCTGCTGTCCTGGTTGTAAACACAGGGTTGTGGGAGCAGCTTCAGGGGAGAGTGGTCCCATTGAGCAATGCCTTTTCACTCCAGCCTCATTTTCTTCCTTTGTTTTCCTGCTGCAGCCTAGTGAGCTGGCTTCCTGCTCTCCATACAGCTCTTTTCCACAGCTTTATTTCCTGGATTTATTTCCTCCAACAGCTTCCTAACTCTGCCTTCTGAAATACAGGAAGAGCATGCCATCCAGCCCTGATATAAAGTTACTGGTGCTTTGGGAAAGTTGGGACCCAGCAAAAATTCCAGTTCATTTCCTTTCTGCTGCCTCCCCCTACCATCAGTAAATAACCTGCCCATGTTACCTGTCCTTTCTCTACTCTCTATTTATTGCTTTCATACCCCACTGCCATTCTGTCCAACCCAACATTCTCCTCTCCCATCATCTGAATGCTTTTCCACCGCCCTTCTATGTAAATTCAGGCTTACACTTTGTTAGAGGAACAGAAATGCATGTTTATTGCACTGTAAGTCTCCAGCATAGTGAAATCCATTAATCGAAAAGGTTTTTCCATCCGTTCCAAGTGAACGGAGATGCAGCTATATGGAATATAGCTATGGTGCTTGAAAATCTATATAGACAGCAGCCTGGAGAGAAAAGAAGATTGTTCATTTACATAGTTTGTGGTCTTATTTAGAGATTCAAGTTAAAAGACGGGCACATCTTAAGGCACCGCAGGAGCAGATTTCACTTGATTGCAAGTGGTGTGCATTCGTGAAAGGCCAGGTGGGAGTAAATGGTATTGCTAGGAGAGTGGGCTGAGAATGGGGATAATTCCTACTTAGGCCAGCTTTGAGATACTTTTTAATATAAAGCCAGAGTGATGCTGAGGCACAAAAGAGCCTACTGATCAGAAGGACAAGCAAACCTCAGCCTGTGCTTTGGGAAGAATTTAAATAAAATAAAGCCCCAAACAGGTTGCCATGTTCTGAGGGCGGCCTCAGGATGCTCGCCAAAGGTCCGTGGCCACACAGGAGACTAATCCTTTCTCTGCTTGTAAGTAGATGCCTTCCAAAAAAAATGTGTTCCTTGGCTGTGGATCTGCATTTTGACTATCTATCTGGTGATTCAGACACAAACTATCACGGGGTTTGAGAAGCTCATTATTCTGAGCACTTCACTTGCTGTTCTCCACGGCCAGCTATCACAGCCTGGAAGAGTTTCTGCTGACTCGTCTCCTCCAGCCTCTAAGACAAAACCCTGACCTTGCACAGCATGCTTAATTGTGCCGGGGCTCAGTGGAGACCTCGGCAGCGCAAGTTCCACAGCGCAATCCTTCACTTCCACACCTGCAGCACTCTTAGGAGCTACTGAAGTCTGCTGAAGGGAAAAACAGATTTAGATCCTTTATCTAGATGAGATATTCTAACACTGGTAGTTCCAAAATCAAGCACAAATATTAATCTAACGGGAAGGTAGAAATCTTAGCACGCTAGTTGTTCTGAAATTGAAGCACGGGAATTAGAAACGGTAAGACATCAAAACCACAGCTCCGCCATAAAGGATGTTTTGGATAATACGACCAGAAGAACATTTTCAAAATTACTAATTTAAGAGTAGTCACCGGGTACAATTGGATGTGGCACATGACATTTTCTACCAAAAGGGATGACTGTGTGCAATGTATTTACATTGAATTTCATCCCATACACCCCTGACCGAGCACTGCAAAATGGGGGCACCATTATAGTAGAAAAGTCTCATGATATGAAAATTATTTCAATAGGACGCTGTCTGTGAATCCCAATTTTAGTGTTTCTGAGCTCTTTCATCTCAACTAGTCCCTTGGAACTGAAAGCAGGAGGTACTGCTCTGTCTTGTAGTTAGGGCAGTTTTACAATCTGTACTGATCATTAGTGGAAAAAATATATATACATTACACAAACTGGGTGTTGGATTGCTGGAAAGTATCGGTAAATTTCATAGTTTTCTTCATCTATATTTTTGGTTCCTTGTTTTCTAATTTTAAACTTCTGGTTACCCCTACAATATGGAAGAAAAATATGTATTACAGGTTACATGCTGATTGTGTGGTGCTTGCTTTGGCATACTGTCTGTAATTCTTCTAGAGAAGTAAAATGGCAAGAGCTCCCAAAAGCTCACTAACAGGCACACAAGTGACACTTCTGTGTCTGCAGGGATGCAAAAATATGAAAAATGTTGTAATTCCAGAGACTGCCAGTCACCTGTTGAGAAACAGAATAAGCCCAGGAGAGGCAGCAGGAGCAGAAACATCTTCAGGCTTCACGGGGAGGCTGAGGACTGAGGATTTGATCTTTGTCATTGCCTGGTTAGTACCCGATGGTGTTCCCCTGATGGTAAAGCATTTAGGTCAACCCTGGGTTAGGTTTCCTCTTAGCTGCTGCTTGATGGCTCCCTCCTGCCCTTCCTGGGTTTTACTGAAAGCTTGGGTGCTGCTTTCCCAGCCCTGCCATGGCTGGGCCACATCCTGCACAGCCTCAAGGTGCAGCCACCTGCAGGGTTGTGTGCTCCATGCCATGGCTGGATTCACTCTCTTTACCTTCTGGGCTTCTCTGCACAGAAATAATGACAAGCCAAAAAACAGTATGAAAAAAATATATATAAATTTGTATAAATAAAATGGGACCAAAATAGTTTTAGATGTGAAATTACAGAGGTAAATGCAATTCCAGCCAGAATGAATTTAGCTATTCATCTGTAAGACAAGTGATAAAAAGTACTGGTGAAATTTGGAAAATATTAGTGAAACTGCAAAACACCAAAAGCATCCACAAACATAGCTCTTCTGGGCTGTCTACAGTTTGAATGGAATTTATTTTTCAAATTTAGTTGAAAAAATCCATTCCCCTGCTGAAATTCCAACTTGCCAACTCTCAACCCCAGGTGGATTTTTATAGCCAAGATCTAAACCCCTGAAAAATAGCGGTGTACAGGATAATGGAAATGCTGACACAACCTACATTACAGCTGCACGAATTGTGCCAGTATAGTTTATGGAGAGCACATTTTGGTTTTGTCAGGTTTTTAAACACAGGCTGTTGTAAATTTGAAAGAAGACTGTCTTGTTAAAGCTTTAAGACTGTACGTATTAGCAGAGATGGGTCTGAACCAAAATCCCCACTTTCAGATGCCTCCCTGAACTTTGGGAGAGCTGGAAACCTCACCTGAGCATCACAGCACCATCACTACCCTGTTTTTTTATTATCAGGAATAATTAGTTCTGTTATCAAATACAGCCCTCAGGGGCAAACAAACAAAGAAACAAACAAAAAATAGGAGGCTGTTCTCCCCAAAAACTAAGCAGAAAGAGAACGATTGTGAGGAGACAGAGAAGTGCACTTCACCCCGCATGAGGCAGTGCAGGTCAGGGTCAGGATTTGGCTCCCAGTCCACTGGAAGTTAAAATGATGCTGTTACCGTACGTCTAACAGCCATGGCAGCTAATGCATACTTGTGCAAATTGAACTGCAACGAAAGTGTTCAAAGGCTGGAGGCATAGCTGTGATTTAGAAAATCAAGTCTTGTGTCTTTAATAAACGCCTGTGGAGGAAGCTAAATTTAGGCTGAAATCCTGGCTTCTGTAGCTTTTGGGAAAGCTTATCCCGAACCCGTAAAAATGAAGTCATTGTGGAAATGCAAATATAAACTAAATGTCACCACTTGGGCCTCAGTGTAATTTGATTGATACTATCAGCAGGATGTCTCTCTCGTACAAGTAGAAAGGTGGCACCTTTCTTGAGTATATGAAAACTGGCTTAGATATGCATAAATTAGCCCAGAACAAGGTAAAGGGGAAAAATCTATTTAAATCTGCATTAATCTTTTATTGGCTTTTCCACTTCTCATAAACAGTTTGTAACCATACGTATATCATCATACCAAACATCATGTATAACTTCTCACTCAATAATCCAATTGATATCAGGGTGATATATTCAGTAGCAACAGTTCTTAAATGGGCCATTTTATAACCTAGGCAAAGGTTAATCATCCTTAGCTTCTTAAGTGTGATCTTAACAGCACCGCTCATGCTTACCCATGAATTTCAAGCAGTGCTGTGGTTTATAGTTAATTAGGAGACAGATTCTTTACTGGTGTTGAAAGGAAAGCCACGATGTTAAAATATTATTAGTAATGCTGGGTGCCCTATTTCTGACTGCTCAGCCATGACACAAGGGACCCTGGTGGTCAGAAGCCAAGGTCTCAGCATTTGCTGAGCGTCAGGCTCTTTGGAGAGATGTCACACTGAGAACCCAGGAATTGACAATTTTAGACCCGCTTTTTGTTTTTGTTATTGTTGGTTTTGTTTGAGTCTTCTCGTAGCCTGTCAAAGTCAGTCAGCAGGAAGCCAAAGCAACACGTCGGTCTCCATCAGCTTCGTGCTCACAGGGAAGCAGGATGTCTGACCTGGTGGCACCAGACTGGCACCGTCAGCAGGATCAGCACAGCGGCGTGGTGGCCACACCAAAGCCTTCCATCATGCCCTAAGCGTCCTGGAAATAAAGTGGTGATGCAGCTAAATTTAATCTCTCTGATCCCTCTTGAGAACCTCTCTTCTTCAGGCTATTCCCACATAGACAAAAAGATTTTGTCTCACTGAACCTCTTTATTGACCACAGCTGCCACCCCTGCTCTGACCAGTGACCTTATCTGAATATTCAAATCTATTGTAGATCACAAGTTCAAATGATTTTCTTACCCTTTGAAAGCCCTGTTTTCATAGTGAGCTGATTACAAATGACAATATTATAAGGGGCGTAATTGAGATTCTACAAACAATCTGCACCTCAGATTTACAAAAATAATATGTACAGAAGTGTGAACGCTGCTGACATCTCCTTCCCCCACCAAACTGCCGAACTGATCCTGTTTGTGCAAACACGTATGGCCCCGTCACGTACCAAAAGACACATTGTGCAGAAGGATTTCAAAAGGACTTGCCAAGTGTCCTGCCACACCATACACACCACTGATTTTAATTCATCCTCAGCACAGGTGGGATGAAGGCCACGACTGCATGGGATGCTCAGCTTCGTTCCAGGAGGGTAACATGTCCCAGGGAGCCAGCACGTATTTGCACCATCCCAAGGGCAAAGTCCATCTGTTATATGCCATAAACACAGGCTGATGCTGAATCCAGCCTTCTGCCTTCTCTGAGCACCAAGGGGAGTCCTGAGCTAGCCAACCTCCAAGGCTCTGGACAGGTTTGGAAATAGCCTGAAGTTTTCGTGGGTTTGAGGTTTTGCTGCCATTGCACAGGCTTGGATCCAGAGCTAAACTTGCTGAAGGACAGGGATGCATGTTGGGGATTTCAGTCCAGGCTTATCCCCAGAACCAAATTATCACTTTGCAGAAAGCCAGAACTGCTCGTCTCACACGAAGGCTGATGGTATTTGATTTTTGCTGTGTCGCAGCAGGCCAGTGTGCAGCAAACTTTAAGGAAGACACCAGGAGGGGAGCAGGGCAAAGGCTGGGGGTACACCAGCTCCAATGTCAGATTGGGAGGTGCAAACTCAGGACACAGAAATGTCCATAAACTTTCTAGCTGCTCTCCGGTTTCATGGTGTTTGTTCAGTTAAAAAATGCTTTGTCTTTCATTTGAGCCTTTTTTTTTTTTTTTTAAGGTGTTCCTTTTTTATTTCGTTCTTACTTTTTTGAGAAGAAAACCAATGCATTTTCCAACTATTTGAGATAAGACTGTTACAGTCAAGGATGCTATATAAAAATGTTAACTTTTGCCTTAATTTAATTCCCTTTCTCATTTCCTGCTCTATTTTTATAGTGTTTTGCAATTTATTTTCCCATTTCTATTTTGACTTTATGTATTTCTTTGATACTTCTTTTTTTTTTTTCTTCTTTTGCCTCTGGTATTTTTTCACAAATAGCAGAAAGCAAACTTACAATACTGAACCTAAATCAAAGTCTGTGCTACCTGAGTGGTTTCAAAATTGTCAGAATTAAGTGATCCTAATAAGAATTTCAAGAGAAGCCCCTTATCTCAAGCGATTTTTATCTAGCTGTCTGCCTGTCCATCCATCATTCCATTGACTTAGTCATCCTGCTTAGAGAGACCGCATGTTTGATGTTTTAAAGAATAATGAATCAACAGACTCAGAAGAGCTAGAGTATCAAGTTGGATTAAGTTGGACTGAGCTGTACACAATATTTATACTGAGGGAAACACAGAAAACTCAGCTTGCTCAGACTTCTGTTATAAAGCACGAATCAGTCCAAGCCTGTTCATAGGCTGCAGAGGTTCAAGAACTTCACCAACCACATCGGCGTAGCCTCAGCTGAGAATAGGAAGCACATGGCAAGGAAGATTTTGGAATTTTGTCCTATATAAGTGAAGAAAAAGGTGAAGGTGGGAGAAAGTAACCCCCTAAAACTCGTAACGAAATTGAGAAATTCAAAGCCATACAAATGAAAAGCAAAGAGATTATGGGTAATAAATTTAGCGGGATAAATCTCTTCAGCTTCATAATGCTTGCAAAACTGTTTTATTAAAAACATCAGGAAAGACTGTCCAAGCCGAATGTCCAGCAGATACCAGAGTGCAGCCTGGTGGTCAGTGGTGATCCATTCAGCAGGAGCAGTCCTCAGTCATCGCCTTGGATGGCAGGAAGGATGATCTCAAGAGGATCACACACACAGGAACCCCATGTCATAACAGATCCCCGTGCTATTTATTCTTCCACACATCATTATGAACAGTCCAGTGTGGAATACAAGGCTTAAGTGCACCAGCGCTCATAAAGCCTTTGGAGATCATTACATGGATGGTGATGCAGGAGTGCAGAGTATTGTTGTAAATTTGAATTTTCTGCCGTATGTTTTCAAAATGCCAACATAAATAGCACGGGAAATAATAAAATGAATAAAACACACGACTTCATTTTAGTTCCATTTGGAAAGACAAGGTGTGAAATGAAGAGCTCTGTTCTCCAGGTGGTGATCTCCATGCATAGTATAGTGTTTGTCCTGAATTTCATTGCTGTAGAAAAAAGCAGTGAAAAGTCTTGATTTAGTCGGCGTTTAACGTGTTTTTTATATAACTTCTGTGATATAATCAGTTACCGAGGGAATCGATGAGGAAACTTAAAGAGCAGTAAAAGCTTCAGCTACTGCTCTCTCTGCCCAGCGGTTGGCTCACTGGGGACACAAACCCAAAGTCCCAGGTGGCACCTTCCCCATCCAGCACCTATCCCACCCAGCACCCTCCTGCTGGAGTGGCGCTGGGTTGGGGCAGCGAGGCAGCACGGGCTGTAAATCACCTCTCCTCTGTGCATAGCTGGGAACAGTAATGCACAAGCCACAGGCAAGTATATTAATGTCTCCAGCTATCCAGAAATGAAAAATCATGTACAGCAACGTTCTCTTTATTGTTATTCCAACTGAGGGCTTTTTCTTTCTTTTTTTTTTTTTTTCTTCTTCTTTTTTTTTTTATTATTAGAGACTTTGTTTTATTTTTTTAAAAAACATTTCATCTGCTCAAACCTTTTCCCACCCACTTGGGCACACGAGCATTCTTCCCCATAAATAACACCTATTGTCTGTTTTACATTGATTGAGTAGCTCTGTATTTATGAAATGATAGCATTAAATTACTCAGACTCCTAATGGACATTCAGAAGAGAGTGCTGCACATTGCACCAGGCAGAGATTTCACCAAACTTGGGCAGTCACCTGCAATTCTGAGGAGCCACAGCCACATTGAAAACTACTGTGAAGAATGTCGGCAACGTTTTAAATTAAGTGTTTTTAATATGCTTAACCATGCATTTAATTTAAGCTTAATGAGACAGTTATTGTATGCCGACTAAATACCATGGGGTTATTAAAAACATATTTACAGAGATTAACAGTGATGTAATAGATACATATTTATTCCATCATTGGTAAACCGTTAATATTATGTTTTTAATTAATTGGCATGTACTCGATATACAGTAGGGCTCTGGAGATATTTATTATATTTGGTTTACTTTGATGAAACAGACACTGGTTTAATGAGGGTTAATTGATCTAACTAACTGTTAAGATATACATTTTCTATTCTGTGGTTATCTAGGCTTAAATCAGCGTTACATTGGAGCAACTGGAATTCAGTAGGTGCTTAACAGGCACGGGAAAATTCACATGATTATAGGTGGGTGGGGCCTTAAATTATCTGTTGAGTGAAGAGCAATTAAGTTTTCCAGGAAAATACTAAAACTAAAAATGAAATAAATAGGAAAACAACAACAACACAGAAATGCCAAGCAGCAGGTAGGGCATAAGAAGTAAAAACCCTAAAGGTTTCTGCCATGCAGTAGACCTCCTCCAGATTTCTTCTCTGGCATTTGGTATTGTCTCCACCTGATCGACTGATTTAGAGTTACTCTTGGTCTAGTTACATGGACTGGACATGTCTTCATCCTGAGAGCTGTTCGTGCTCCTCCTGATCCCACTGCAATAAATGAATGTTTGCTGTGTCCATGATCAGACCCCAGATATGTACTCAATGGCCAGCCAGTGAGGTTAATTTAACATGCAGTATCTGTTTAGGTAAGTCTACATGATGTGCACTGTGCTTACCACAGACACCTAACTTTACATGCTGCTGGAATGTGTGTGCTCCTAATGGAAAATCTACGAGCATTTTTGGAGTGGTTAAAACACACTTGCTACTGGTTTTAATTTAATTTTACTTTTTTATGAAGAATCTTATAGAAAGGGCACAGTGAAAAAGCAATGAAGACCAAATTGCTGTACATGAAGTTTCATTTCTGGAGAGCCAGAGAGATTAATTCACTTGGCTGTGACTGGTTCATTACTACCCCAAGCTAACCAAAAAAATGAAATATCACAGAGAGCAACTCCTCTCTTCCACAGGTCATAATAGTGCCCTGATCACAGCAGTGCAGGGCTACAGAAGAGGAAAATGCTCAGGTTAATAACCTGGCTGTGCTGTACCCACACAGAGCAAATTATTCTGACGCTGCACTTTTGTTTATCGATTCTGATATGATTATTTTTCTGGCTCTAATTTTATTGTATTATATTGTATGTGAACAAGGGTCTTGTTTTTCTAAGTATTTTCAAGACTTTTATGAAAACACTATATCCATTGTCAATGGATAGGTGGCAAAATCTGCCATTATTTGCTTATGTTTCATAAGGGTTGCCATAGACCTTCAACACCAGATGATTATTTTTTTCCCAAATAACTTTTGACCAATTTGTAAAATCAAAACCTTGAGTGTATCTTCATCAAGACTTGGATCCAAAGAACTGTTGCAGACCATTACAGATAACTCATGCCACTGGGCCAATGTAGATCTAAATCAAGCTTTGGATTTTGAAAACATTCACATTTCAGGACGTGGGTACTTGGTCTGGATTTTTGGTTCAAGTGTGTCTCTAAGGAAGAATATAATGATGATGAAGAGGAGGTTGAATTATTCTCTGTTGTATTGCTTGTGAGGGTGGAAGAAGCCCATAAAAGATCAAAGGTGATATCCTGATGCAGGGAAGTTAGAAAAAATATTTTATCAGGCCTTTATTCAACACTTAGCTTATCTATAACAGTTTACAGCAGAACTTCATAGTGTCCATTTATATTGCTTAAATTTTTTAATGATTCTAAATTCTTTGTTGAACCTTTTTTAAAGGGAAAAATGTTAACTCTTAATAAGTGACATGGCATTTTATTCTGAATCAAAAGCCTTTTCTTTGAAAATGGCTTAATTAACATTTTCAGGTTCATAACATTTTCATTTATTCCTCTTTTTTGTTTTTAAATGGTTTTTTAAGTTTTCCAGTGATAGTGATAGAGGTTTCCTAATGCATTAAAAAAACACAGAGTGTGCCCAGTGGGATCTGCAATCTGATTAGCTTTCAGTTTGAAGCTGAGGAAGGAGATTAAGCAGAGAAGGACTGCTGTGCTATTAAAAAGAAAACCTGATTTCTTTTAGCCATTAGCCAATAAAATGAGTACAGCTGTCAGCAGAATAGCTAAATATATTACATAGTGAGATTATCAGGTAAATATTTGAAAACTGTGCAACTTTTGAATGTGGGATAAGCTAAATTCTGCTCTTAGGGATGACTTTTAAAGCTGGAGTCATTCTACTGTGAGCTGCAGCTTTTGGTATTCTCTTTGAAGAGTCTTTCTTTCTGTACCATGTTTTATCCAGCTCTCAGCACAATAGTGCCTGGTCCTTGACTAAAGCTCTAAGTTGTTGGCACAGTAAATAACACAAATAAAATTCTAATCCCACTGAAGTCACATGAAGCAGCTCCAAATATATATCTGGAATTTAGTGCAATGTAACTTCACTCTGGTGATTTACCTCTGTTATACCAGTTTCCCCCTAAAGACTTCTCAAAGTCTTTCCAAGCAGTGGTAACACTGCTGCTCTCCATTTTGTCCATTTTGCCGTTCTGATGTGCCTCTAAACATTTTAAGTGGTAAAAGCTACAATGTCCCATTTAAAAAATGATGGGTATTCAGCTCATATTTCCAGTCTTGGATTTTCCAGTGTTCTGGATACATTTTGCAATGCAAAGGGTCTGAAAAACAACCTCTGTAATATATTCCACAAAGGTAAAATGTGTGGTTTTATGGAGAGAAAAGAGATGGGTCTTCTGCATGAGATGCATGCTTTCTGAAGTTTCACAAGCACATCTGTTTCTCACACATCTTGAGAAGTAGACTCAGGAAGTATTTACATGTTCAGAAGCTGTTGTATCCCCCGCTGAAATCCATTCCCATCCAGAACATAGCAGCTATTTAACAAGGACTATTTTATGAGGATGTGTGCAAGCAAAATGGCACAGGAAAACAATTTTCCCCCTGAAAAACAACTGCTTAGCTCAGCCAGCATCATCTCAGAAATTAAATCAGAGTAGCAAAGTAGCATATTAAATTAGAAACAAGGTGGTATATAGAAGTCCTGAAAGAGGAAGGGTTAGTGGTAATTCAGGAAGTGGTAGTGGCTGAGAGTTTCTAAAGGTACATAATAATAAAAATAATAAAAATAAAAAAAAAAAAAAAAAAACACCAAAAATAATATGTTTAAAATGGTAACATGGTAATGCAGGTATTCTTTCCGGGGAAGAAAATGAGTATATACAATATACACGTACATATTTTTCTAATACACACAGAGTCATCCATGCATGTATACACACACATCTGAGATGTGAACAACCATGTAGGCTATTTAAGGTATCTTTTCTACACCTTTTGTAGCATTCATTTAACATGTTACACTTACATTTAGGCCCCAGCTCTGCACACCTTTATGCATGTGCTTCATTTTATGCATCTACTCTATTTGTGTCTGCAGAGTTAAGCATGTGCTTAAGAGTTGGGTCGCAGACCTGGAGGGACCACAAAGAGGTGAAAAACACAGTGATGGGAAGCAGATGTTTAAGTTCATCAGTATTAGCAAAGCTCCTAAAGTCTAAAGATAAGTGTGTGCTTAAAACCCATCAAATTCAATAAGATTATGGCTCAGAGCTAAAGTTAAGCATATGTTTTGGTGAATAGGGATGGACTGCTGTTGGATGCCACAGCACAAAAATTAAGCATATGTATAGTCTTTGCAGGCTCATAGCCTTTGATCACAAAGTCTTATGGCAGAATGTATATTTATTTGTTTTCCTGTAAAGCATCTTTCTTTCATATAAAAACATTTACAATCTAGAAATACAAAATGAATAACATTTGTCTCATTTTATAATCAAGTGGTAATGAGTAAGTGAAGGCTGGTTCTGCCCATGCTGTATTAATTCTCCTATTCCACTGCTTTTTTTTGTCTTCACTGAGGAGTTCAAGGGTTAAGCCATCCCAACATGCCTCACTCTCAATTTATAAAACAGAAAATCTTCCATAAATCAAAAGTTACAAACAGACTTTGTAATGTCATAACTCTTGTGACGGCTTTCCTTTTGATTGATTCCTATACATACATTCTGTCTGATTACCATAATGTGTTCTTGTGGGACAATTCAAGCAGGGTAGAAGAAAGGAGCAAGGAAAGAAGTAAATAACAAATGGTCCTGACTCCTCCTCATCGAGAGTGATTTCAGTCCAATGTTCCATCATATCAACTGGGAAAGAGAGTCTTAGGGTTTAGGCAATCAATTACAGATATGTGTAGAGGCAGACACAATCATTTCACTGATTGTCACCAGTCTAGAGCAGTGACACAGGGAAGTGATCCATCAGTCTATTTTCCCTGACAATCAGAGAAAGATGGCAGACACTTGTAGACTAACAGGCACCTGGATTGGCTGGCTTATAAGATTGAAAAATAGCTGTATTTCAAACATATCTAAACCTTTAAATACCTCTGTTGGAAGATTTCATGCATTTCTAGAAAACATTTAGAGTTATTACGGGAGTCGCTCACATTACTGTGGGTGGGAAGGAGAATAAACGTGCTTTCAAGTGTATTAGAATAGATAGAGGGAAGTAATCATATTTAAATGAGGAACATCAAGGTCTTTTCCGATTTGCCATCTTATTTTCTTTGGGTTTAATGTTGTGTTTTTAAGAGGTAATCTATTTTTTACTGATTAGAAGCAAACAACTGAAAATTAGCTAATTAGAAATTTAGCATTAGAAAGCATTTGTTGTGTTGCTTAATGCTGCTTTTTCCTCAATATAGAGGGTTTTATTTATATTGAAAATCACCATGCACCATCTGTGGTGGGGTGTGAAGTACATGGGCCTGAGAAATCCCCTCTTCCAATGAGACTTATTTACATTGTCAGAGCCCTATAGGAAAGCAATCTCACCGATTTTTAGTAGCCAGCCAATTCTGAACTTATATACTTATTGTTTTCTTTGCATGCCAATTTTGTTTTGAGATCTGGAGCCTGCAAAGTAGGAAAAACCACACATCAATGGGTTGAAATTGAAATGGCAGAGCAGCAGCCCAAAGGCCTGGCCTTGATGAGGGACTCATGCAGACAATATGGCCGGGTGGGCTCAGGCCTCTGTGGGGACTGCACCATGGCCCAGCTTCTGTCAGCCAGATGAGTGGGGCTTTGGCATTGTGGCCTTCCCAGTACATTGCTTGTCTCCCCTTGCAGTTTTTCACTTGATGGGTGACGACCAAAATCTTTGCATCCGCTGCCACAGCAGACGTGTTCTCCACTTCAGTGCTCACCCTGCCTGGCCATGCAGCTCTCACAGCCCTCCTTGAGGGCTTTGCCCTGACCTGGCTGATGATCTTCACCTTCTTCCAAAACCTAAAGAAGTGTTTGTTTTTTAAGGATGAAGTCCAAAACCTATTTGGGGTTTTGAAGTCAGCTTTGGAGGGAGCAATGCCATGCTCAAATTGGGCAAAAGCAAATTTCCCTGGGAGCCACAGGTGAATTAATTTAATGAAAATCCTGCCCCGTGGTCAGACCATGAAACAAGGAGCTCTTCCGAAGCTCACAGTGAAGGACTGCTGGGTGAGGACGGAGCCCGGCCCCAAGGCATGCAGAGTCAGGTTTCTTAGCTGTACCCCAACAAAGGAGATATTTTTCACAGCGCAGGGAATGAAGGAGGCTCACACACTGCCCAGAATCCTGAGGCATGTTTGATCCTCCCACCGCTGAGCTTCTGTGGAGGTGGAAATGCTCCCACAGGGCTTTAATTAGAGCAACCTCTTTCATCTGCCCGATGGGTCGTGGTGGCATTCAGCATTTCCACTGTGCACTTCTTGAAGCTCCCACCCCGATACATCTCTGCTGCTCCCGGTGCCTCCCACCCCTCAGGCATGCCCTCGATGCCAGTCTCCAGTGGCAGGGGCAGCCTCGCTTCTTCCCCAGCAAGGCAGCACGTCTGGGCTCTCTATTTGTCGTATTTATTGATGTCCTGAGAGCTGGGTGTAGCTGACTGGTTATTTGAACCTTGACCCTGTCTTCCCAGTCCTGCACACATGAAGGCACCACAATCCAGTGGGGTATTTTTTGTTCATTTGTTTGTTTGTTTTGTTTTGTTTTTCAGATGGAGAAGGCATGAAGACAAAATCTTGGAGCTCACATTTTAAATGTACCCAGGCTCCCTCTCCCATATTATATCGCTGACAAAATTCTTGGATAACATTAGTCTGACGGCAAAATGTATAAAATAGAATTGATTATTAATTCATAAAGAGCTTTGATATCTTATCTATTGCTCATCTCTTGTAATGATTTTTAATGTCATCACGGTTTTTAATTTTGCATGAAACCCATCGTCGTCTGTTTTCATTTGTTTGGTAAACCTTGTCTGTTTTATTAAGAAAATCCCAAGGCTTCTGTGGGTATTTGTGCAACAATAAGAGTAAAGAAATGTTAATAGTAATTTGTTTCTAGCTCAATGCAACATTAATTTCAGCACCACATTCTGAGGATTTTATTTTTATAATTTCTCAGCCTGGGGAAATATACTCGCCATTCCCAAAATACAGTAATCCAAATGAAGAGTGAAAAATCCTCAGTGTCCTAAGATCGTGTACAAACCTTAACTTACCTTTTATTTACTATGTATGCTACTGCAAGCCAATATGAACCATAACTCCATTTAGATAATAATAATCAAATTATCCAAACCTGGGAGAACATGTTTTATAGATTTTGGTCTAAATTTAATACAAAAATGCAGTAGTCCTTGTTTGGAAGAGTTTATTAAGGGTTAGCAAAGAAAAAGCTTTTTCAATAGTCTATAACTCTCTAATGGCCTTTTTCAAATAAAATGGGAAAGAATTTGAAAAGAAACCTATATCAGTGAGCTGCAATTGTAACATTACAGTACAGGTCTATAAATCTTGACATGTTCAGAAGATTGCCTAAACCAGCAATACAATCTGTCCAAACCTCATTGTCTCCACGACCAGCCAGACTCATTTTAAGAAATGTATGTGGTCTTCAACCTAATTTTATCACCTTCATTTGTAAACTAGTCAATCAATCAAAGCATCCTGTGAGTCTAAATAGAAAAAGGAGTGCATTTTCATGCATTTCCAGACAGCACAGTCAAAAATTAATCTCCACTTGATCAGACATTCCTTGCCCTCATCTCAATAGACCATCATTAGGGTCAGCAATGTATATTAAAAATAGAGTTGCAGCGAACTGTTCGCCAGGGATTCTTTGCAAGCTACCTGCTGGCAGATCAGTGAGCTCATGGCTCCCTCGGAGCCTGCAAGAGAAGGCTGGGTTCATCCAGGAAAGAGCAGCCTAAAAAATAAAGTTAAAATAGGGGAAAGGAAAACTGTCAAGAAATTCAAATTCTCCACCAGCTTTTTCTTGCACCCGCAGCATGGGGGGATAACAGCTTGATAAAATGTAAAGGGGGATCCCAGATGAGACATTGTCTTGTGATCCTTTTCCTACTCACAGTGCACACCTATAGACATTATTATAAATATAAATTTGCCTACTTATGTGTATATTTACCATGTGTGAGATGAGACTGAAGCTGGGCAAGGCAACACCAGGGAGATGGGCAGTGAGTATGCACTGTGCCCCAAAGCCATAATTCCTACTTTTCCATCACAGATTCTACAGCCTTTGTTACTGGACACCTTTTGTACACGGCTGACCTGTGGATGTAGCAAGGTACATTGGGACTGACCCCTCTTCTCCCTTGCAGCTGCTTTTCTCACCTCGAGCAACACTGAGAAACCAGCAAACTGCTTTAATGGGTCTGGTGGGGATTTCCAGTTGGCAATGCAGTGCCATACAAACAGCAAAGCTGCCAAATGCTCATGGCCCTGCAGTGGGCTTCAGATGCTTTGGGGTGAACCAGCGAGCAACCCCAGGGGCTATTTGGGATGGCACAAGTAAGAGCAGCCCCAAGCCTGCTCCAGCTGTGCCAGAGGTGGGCAGCAGCTAGGCAGTGCCTGAGGATGAGGGTTTTCCACATCTTTGGTTTTGGAGCATGAGAAAAATTGCAGGGTGAGAGGCACAGTACATCATGTCCTCCTTCCACCCTCTGTAGCTGCAGGTCTCTGGCTGCCCTCCCCTGCAGCTGCCACCTCACTGCACAAGGCAGGGTTTTAAGGATATTTAGCAAAGGCAGCATGCTGCAGAAGGACGTGGAAGCCAATACAAGTGACAGAACACAGCAGGCAGGTGGAGTTGCCAGTCTCATGTTCTTGTAAGTGAAGCTGAAAGGATTTGTTGATCTAAGTCCCAGTTTCTGAGTGAGAGCTGACTACAGCAGCAGTTATCAGTTCCTCTAAGAGGGAGAGTGGCTTTCTTGCTCTGGGAAAAAGGATCAGTCTCGTGTCACTGTCAGAATGGCAATGGTAGAGAAAGTGTTGACATGGCACAAATGGCAGCACTAACCAGAAGCATGGATTCTTCATCTGGGTGAAGATTCCCTTTTTAAGAAACACAATGCACACACAGACCTTACCCCTCTTATTGCAGACACAGGGAGATTTGCTGGCAAACACCGGAGCCTTAACTCTGCAGTCTTTGTTCTGGATTATGTGCAGCTGATTAAACCTGTCATATAAGGCTGCTGTGAAATGGTCATGTATTCATCCTGCAGAGCACCTACCTGTTGTCTCTCCATTACGCATGCTGTGCTTTTGGCTTCAGGAGGGGTCATTTGGATCTTTTACATCCAAAAAGGAAGAAAATCCATTTAATGTTTCCAAGTGATAGACATAGTCCTGACACAGGATATCACTGAAGGAGTGCAATTTCCGCCACTACAGCTCCCTACACAGAAGGGATGCAGCAAGGATGATGTTCTGTCTGCCATCCATCAGGAATTCAAGAACACAAAGTCAGGTTCCTTGTATTGTCCACAATGGGTTTGTTCATGAAATAAATAGCTGGGGGCAGAAAAGACACAATCACCCCCAAATATTGAAGAATTTGATAGTTGACTTAATGCACAGGAAAACTTATTCAAGGACGCTTCATCTTTAAATGAAATTACTCTGGTAACCACGGCAAGGTCAGGGAGACACTAATTTATAAGCTATCTATAAAACAACATAGAGCAGAAAGAAAAGAACATCCACTGTGGCTGATGAGCATTCTGAGGTGTTTGTACATCTGACAAGGATAGGTCAGGAGTGACCTTCCCTTGTTCCCAAATGTTCTTTTAATAATTTCAGTTTGCTTGGAAAATACAAGAGGATTTCAGGGAATCTGTGATGTCTTTCTCTATACATACTTTCAAGGAGAATGAAGTTTAAGTTCAAGTGACTCTGCCCAATCTACAAGGTACTTGGGACCACTTTTCTCAGAGGTGCTTTCTTCATCGTTAAAGCTGGTGTACAGAGGATGTCAATGATTTGGGAGCTTCTGCTGGCTGCTTCAGCGGCTACGAGTCTGGCTAGATTACGTGATGGATTCAGGGGGTGTTTTAGATTGAGGATGATGTGGTTCTAGGCCTTCTGCTTCTTGTTTGCTGGTGCAGGTGACAACCTTCACAGAACAGGATGAAGTAAGGAAACACGCACCCCATGTGGGGCTGTACAACCCTCACACCTGTGTAGACCCAGAGGGTTTCTTAAAATAGAAAGGAAAAATACATATTTCTGATTTAACACCACCCCTTACGAGTTCTTCAGCAAACCTGAGGGTGAAGTAGGAGAAAGGGTTTCAGAGGCAGCAGCATGGCAAAGCAGTGGAGGTCTCCCTGCATCTGCTGCATGGACCAAGGAGGAGCTGCTGTGGGAGGCTGCAGTAGAGGCCTTGGAGTGGAGACCCACAAGGGAAGGCCTCTCAAAAGCTTGGGACTTCAGATTAAGGCTCTTTAGTCCATAATCCCTGACCATCAAGCTTTGCAAGAACAAAACATTTTTGCTTTTCCATATCTGTATTGGGTATCTATAAAATTTCCAGGGAAAAACTCAGACTTCGAGCCGATTCCTCCTCTTTTCAGGTCTTTTTTCCACAAGGGGTCATTGTAGAGCAGAGCAAGGATGACTTCAAAAACTAGGTGATTTTTTTCCTGTTCTGAATTGTGGCAGCCATTTAACTGCTATTATTCTAACTAGAATTGTTAATGGGATTAATTTTTATGTGAAAAATACCATCATGCCTTAATTATTATTATTTAGTCAGCATTTATATCAACCATGTTAGATTGAGCAATATTTCAGTATAACCACGTTTCTTTTAACAAAATACTACCATAAAAAGCCAATCCAGCGGGGGAAATATCTGGAGATCTGTCTGTGTGAATAAATGAAGCATTTAAAAATAGGTATAGAATTCTATGTGGCAATTAGGATAAAAAGAGAAGACCAAAGAGGAGACTTCTCTGAACTGAAAATTAAAAATAGCCATAGAACATCTAAAAAGATTATCAGAAACAACTGTCAGACATCAAACTACTGTTGACTCCCAGGTAACTGTATAATCTTACATTTCCTTTTTTTTTTTTTTTTTTGGTTTGGAAAATAAAGCCTTTTCAATAATTCAGGCAAATGGCCTGATTAATACAAATAATTGAGCATATTAAGCTTAAAAATAAAAACATATTTTATCATATGTAACTTAAAAAGTAATCATATAATTAATGGGTGAAAAACAGAGAGAAAGATTGCCAGAGATTAAGATTAAGCCCTGCAGAAGAGAATGTTCTAACTAGAAATTGGTTTAATTAATAGCACATTTTACATAATGATTACAGTGTAATTGCGCTGACTAGCAGAGTGTCATTAAATATATCCATGCTCCTTTACAACACCCTAAGGCTAAAAATAATGAGTTACATTGAAAATCACTATGCAACAGGTTCATAAATAACATTTAAGCCTATACAAGGCGAATACTTATAAATAATAAATATTTGCCTTTTGTAATTGAAGAAAAAATGACAGCCTTCTTTTTCTACTACCCTGTAGATTGTCATGTTATAATGCTGAAAAGATTTTTTCCCCTTGCGTTCTCTAGAAAGTGTTGAATAATTTATTCAAATGCTAATATTCCACATAGTCTGACTTTGAGGAACAAATATTCCTACATAAAGAATAAATGCCAACTTGCTTATTACCAGCTTCGTTTTACTTTGCATCGTGCAGTCCCCAAAAAACTATCACAGTCTATTACACATGTCAAATGAAGTTAGGGGCCAGATTTTCTTCCAGAGTAGTTCCATTCTTTTTTATTTAAAAATTACCCCTTCTCCCAAAATGTTCATCATGCTCAGAGCTGTTATGTAGCAACAGCTGCTCCTCAGCTCCAAAAAGGACGACATCATAAACCTGATAACTTTTTAATCTGTAGGTTTTCTCTGGTGAATCAGGAGCATCTAATAAAAACGGGTTTGATTTCGTATTAGCGGTATGCTGACATTTGAAAGACCCCCAAATGGTTAGTATTTATCTGGCTTACCAAACCCAGAAACCTCTCCAATGTCAAAATAAAGCAACACGCGGAAAGCCCAGCTCAGGAGGTGGCAATGTCCTAGTACTCTACAACATTTATTGGCGGTTAGCTCCCAAAAATATTCAGGCTATGTCAACAAGGGTATGTTGAGATCGTCAGAAGGTGGGTGTCCTGGCTGGTTGGGTGTCCTCTTCTCTGGCAGCAGAAATGGGTAATAACTCAGGAATTAGGGAACTGGGAAAAGTGCAATGCTGCTTGAATATTTGTCTTTGGGTCTAGAGGTCTCATGCTCTGGGTGCGATCTTCCTGACCTATGGAGCTGAATCTTGGTTTCAGATGACTCAATAAAAATAATACAGAATCCACCTGTTTCTATCCATTTATGCATGTTTTTCTCTACCAGCAAAGTGAACACAAGGCAAAATTTTCTTGTCCTGGTCAGACAACTTCTTTTCCCTTTTATTTAATCAGGAAAGATGCCCAATTCTGTCCACAGGAAAAGGACCCTTTTTTATCATTATCCTCAACACTGCACCATAGAGGATGAAACCCTGAGTGTATTTGTTGAGTTTGGTGAAGTAGATGAAGTGTTTTTTACAATGGAATTTACATAGTGCCAAGGCAGACAACTAGGAGCACATCCTGGTTTTCTGTCTCAGACTAAAGAAAATGATACTTGCATCATCGTTGGCCTCCATGCAAAATCACTAAAATCTTTTCTTTATTTCTAATATTTTTTTACAGTTTGCAACATCCCATTGGGATCTCCAGAGCCTATTTTACTTCACAGAAAGTGCAAGCAAAGGTAGGAATGGACTGCCGATGGGAATCTGGACTGAGGTGACTGGAGAGCAACTATTCTGTACGTAGAAATGCCTTTGTCAATGTTAATCAGATCTGCTAACAGCTTTGGGAGGTAATAAGTACTGCCTATTTTCATTTTATCATTAGGGAACTGACAAAAAGTTAGCTTAGATAACTGGTATTGCATCACTCAAGTCAAAAGCAGAGGGGAAAAAAAATAATCTGGGACCTTTAGCCCTCGTCTGCTTATTTTTCTAACATAAATGCACAATTGAAAATTTTGGTAAATCCAGCCATTACACCTGGAAATCTCCTGCCATTACTGCGTACATAGTACTGTGGTGCCAACCTTTACAATTGTATTGAGGATATCAGATAATCTCATATTTCCTTTTTTTTTTTTTTTTTTTTTAATTTACATGACAGCCATGCTTTACTTGCTTTACTTTAGGGGTAAAAAATGCTAGCCTTGCTGATGCAGACAAAATTCAAGAAAGCACTTTGCAAAATACAAATATGATGAAATCCTTCCCTTTATGGTAAAATGAACACACGCCGTGTTTGCCTGTGGTTCTCCACACTCAGGAAAGGCACACAGTCTTCCCAAGGGGTAACCTCTGGCGAGTGATGCCTGTGGGAGCACCACAGAAAAATCTGCTTCTGCAGATCCTAGAGTGAGCCCTGTCTTGAGCTAGGTTGCACACGGCTGGGCACAGTGTAGTGCCAAGGCAACCAAGGCTGAATCAATGCTTCTGTTCTTTGGTCAGGTCCAGAACAGGGGCAACCATGCAGCCTGCAGACCTGCGCTGACATTGCTTAGGCTTTTCTGCTTCTGATTCTCAGTGAGCTCATCTGAAAGCACCCAGCTTGTACATGTACCCTAAATCTGCTCCTGCTCACATAGGATGGGCTGTGTTGTGGCTGAGCTGCACCTCCCCATATCAGTTCTCTTTTTTTTTTTTTTTGACAAGGACACCAATGGCTTCCAGCAGATCCACCTTCCACACGTGCAGCTTAGCAGGGACATCTCACAGACTTCACATTCTGGCCCTATCCTCCTTTTCTCCCTAGGAGAATTAAGAACTATTAATCAATCCTTTAAAAGCTTACTTCCTTGCAGGGTCCCTCATCTATGTCCCTTTGGTCAGCTGTGGTGCTACAGCCACCAACACAGCCCTGAAGGCACCTAGTGGCAGGTCTCTGCGTGGAGGCTACGCACCGGTACCGGCGGTGCTGTGATGAACACTCTGAACAGTATTTTGCACATTTAAGTGCACCAAAAATGATCAGGAAATGCTGGCCCTGAGCCATGGAGGGGATTGTTGCATTTTGTAAAAGAGCAGCAAAATATTTTTCTAAAACTAGACAGCTTGTCCCTTAATTTGCTCTTTTAATAGCTTAATTAATTTAGCACAATAAAGATCATACCTGACATAAGAAACATAAAGCATTAATGTTTATGTGGATCCTGATCCAAACACGGTTGCTATCTGAAGTCCTGCAAAGGCAACTCTGTTTTATTATCACAGAAAAAAACAGGGATGCTTTTTTGCCACACAGAAAGGAATAAAATGCCAGCTGATTTAAATGCTTAAACCTGCTTTGCTGAAGTTAAGACAAAATACCTCTAAAAAGTACAAAAGGGCAGAATTCAATCCAAGAAGAAAGGTTAAGAAAGATTAAGAAAGAATGTCTTCCCCTGTTTATTCACTTCTGCTGGGCAATAATATAATTTTCAGTCTCACGTCTCTATTTCAGACCACATATGGCAGTAATATTGGATCTTCACCATCGCAGCTTAACCATGACTAAACAGGTTGATGAATGTCATGCATCTTATCATCATACATGCATATTTTTAAATATAATTCACTTTTGATCTGCACCCTTGTGCAGTGGTGAATGAAAACAGTTAAGATTTCTTCCACTGTCTGCCTTTAAATGTATTAAACAGCCCTGCTGTCAATAGATTATATTCTTGTACAATGATAATAGCCCAAAAAACTAAGAGGCCTTGTCAGGAATTGCAGTTGTCACAGTTTGATGCAAATGATTTTACTTGGTGTTCATCTGCTGCACAATCATCTCATAATCTGGATATACATCACAGCATGACATGTAAATTTCCTGCTACTCTGCTTTCATTTCCAGAGGCAGCAATCAAATGAAAACCATTCAACCTCACCAAAATGTATAAATAATTTTCATTCAAACATATTAACAGTCAAAATATGAGAATTTATCACAGAGCACTACGCCTTTTAAGAAGCAATAAAGACTTTACTTTTTAAGCATATTTCTACTTAGAAAAGTAATATGAACAGTAACTTGCAATTTTAAAAGAGGATTTAAAAGTCCACACACAACACCTAATCCTCAAACTTAAGTGTGTTGATGCTGCTTTGCTACACATACTGCTTGTAGCAAAATGGCCTAGGAAGGGCTTGGGAAAAAGGGAACACAACTTGCTTCCAGGGAATACTATTTGAATGACTGTTTTCTCCTTAGAGGCATCACATAAAATAAATACCAGCATTCAAATACAAAGAACTGAAAATAAAACACCACATCACATAATTTGATGATGCAGCAATTAAGGTTGCCTTTATTTTAATTCTCCGCGTTCTTTTATACACTAGATTAGATTTTAATTTATTACAGTTTAAGGATTTTTTTTCCCTTGGCCACCATTAATTTTTAAAGGGAGGTTACAAGCAGGAACACCCCCAAAAGACCTCTTTTAAAATGCATTGTATGAAATTCTAAAATACCAAACAAGCATCAGCATGAACTCCACATCCACCAGTGTGAGCTGTCAATTATCTCCAAAGATAGGAAAATATTTGCCCCAGCCAGCTGGCTGTGAAGATGAGTGGAGACACAAGTCTGGTGCCATTTTCCAGATCATGGCTTTGCCTTGGCAGGGGCTGAATCAGCCGTGGAGGCATCAGGCTCAGTTCTGTGGGACACAAGGGAAGGGCAGGCACTTGGCCAGCTCGCTCATGGCTTCATCCTACTGGTGCTGGAGAGAAGACAGCCACTGCCTTGGGCACTGCAGGGCTGGTCTTTGCTGTAACGCCCATGGGGAGCAATGCTGGTGGTCACTGGCTGATCCAGGGGCTGGTGCTACAAGCTCTGTCTGCCACGTGTGGGGCATGGGACCCTCATGCCACCTGCCCTTGCCATGAAGCCCATCAGGATAACGCCCAGAGGATATTTTGCATAAAGTACAGGTAAAGTCACCCTCCACTTTTTTTTTTTTTTTTTTTCTAAAATGAACCGCTTTTGTTTGTATCAGCTGCAGATTTGCCCTACCTGCCGAGCTTTGCTTCCACATTGCTGGGTCCCCGGTTTTGCCCAAATCCATTCACTCCAGGGAATTGCTGAATGCCCTGGATCCAGCCACTTGTCAGGGTGCGAGGGGAGCAATCCTCTGCTGAGACCAGGGATGAAGGAACAAAGGACAGTCTGCTGTTCTTACTAATGGTGGTGCTGAAAAAAAATTGCTGCCTGCCTATAAATTGGGTAGGTTTTTTTGAGAAACAGGTAAAAACTGCTAAGATGACAGTTTTTCCCATTTTTCCAGTGAGTGTGTCTGAGGAAGTAGAAGTGCAATAACCTGGGGTACAGCAGGCTCAGCCATTTGAAATAAAACTTTGCAGTACTAATGTTTTTGTAACTGCTTTCATATTGTAATGATATTTTTCCAAGCACTGGTTTTATTTGATCTTAAATACCTTTTTGGGAAAGTCCAGTGAGCTGACTCTAATAAAATCATGCTATTGAAAAAAGGTTTAAGTGGAATGTTCAGAATAAATTACAAAACTGCATGCAAGAATACCAGCTAGTGCTGCTATAAAAATCTGGAAATGAGGATTCTTGCAATATATTTTAAAGAAGTAGTATACTTTTTTTTGTTCATTTTTTTTTCACAGAATGTTTCATAATAGAAAGCCTTCACAACGTGAAAGAGGGTGAATGAATAACGAATGAACAAACTGCCAAAGAAATTGCATTTAAAAAAAAAAAAAAAACTTGATTTTTTTTTTTTCTACAGAATATATTTCATATCATTTTCAATAACTTTTGGAAGATAATAGGAAAAGTAATTCTGCTCCATTTTGCTGTGCCAAAATACCTAAATTACATCATACTTAGACTGTCAGATTTCTCACCCATACCCACACACACACACACCGTTCAGACCCTTTGTATCGGGGGCTGATACCAAGAAAATGACATCGTTGTTTTTTCTCCTTGCTCTGGAAAATCCAGAAGAATCCATATTAAGGGGCTATCAAGAGTCTGACCAAGGCTTTTCATAGACTTTCTCTCCAATAGATCAGCCGATCACATTCCTGTGAGTGAATCCAGCTCCACGAGTACCACAGGAGGGACTCACCTCTACATGAGCATCATTTCTTTTTCCATCTTCTGCCGGGAATCTATGCCCTATTTGTTCCACCCAGCACCTAAGGTTCTCTGCTTTAGCTGCACCAGCTTTTTAGCAGGCAGAGGGGCCAGGGAAGGATGCCCTTGTGGTCACAGCTGGGCCACCAGCCTGCAGTGGTGTCCTGTGAGCCAGCTCCTCCAGCCTGGCTGCGGCCTGACTGAGTGCAGGTGCCAGCTGTAGCAGCGAGAAGCTCAGTAAAGTGGCCCCAACTAACAGTCCTCAGCTGAAACAAAGTCTTCTTTATGTGCCAGCTGTCCTCAAAAGCAGAGGAGATGGTGCTGCTGGTCGTCACCTGGAAATCCTTCCTGTCTGTAGTCACACACACTACGAGGAGCAAGAAGGCCATGCTGCTTACTCAGCTCTGCTGACTTTTGACTTCCAGGCTGTCTTTCTGCCCAGTCTTCAGGAAAAAGCCTGGAAGTATGTTGTCATTGTGTTTTAATTACAGTTTAATATGCTGAAAACATGGAGCTGGATGGGATTGGGCAGCCATGGGGGAAGAGGTGACCCTACTGATGGGCCCAGCTTTGGTTCACCATGCATTCCTCAACCTGGACATCCACCACTGTGCACTCCACCTCTGTCACCTTCCTTAACAGCCTCTTACACAAGTGCAGGCCTGGCAGTCTTCTAACATCATGCTCCTTGCTATACTAACTTCAGAGGTCAGCCACAACCTCGATGTGGTTATCTGGCCAGCTAACTGCATGCTGGCAGGGTGCAATGGCTAGCAGGACAAAACTAAAAGGAAGAGTTGAAAAAAAGACCTGGAGCATAAGTCATGAGCGGAAAGTATGTTAGCAGAAAAGCTGGAAACTATGGACTCAAGGTATTGTAGGATGCACCACAACTGATATCACAAATAAGATCCACCAGTGTGAAAGCTTATTTATTTTAGGGTTTTGGCTGCCTCTTCAAAATAGTTTGGTCAGAACCATATTAAATCAAAAATCAGAACTCCAGCATTGTGAGAAAGTGTGGATTCAAAGAGACCTGAGGGGTTGGCAGTCCTGGTTGGCCTAAAACATAGGTATGAGCGATAGAAGCATATGCATTGACACTGCAAAAGAAATGCAAGATGCTTCTTAGTTTGTGCAGCATCACCACTGGCCTAGCATCAGCTTTCATCGTTGTCCTGATTAACATCTGTGTATGTTTACTAGCAACTGATAGCTAGACAGAAATATTACAGATTACTATAATAACAGAGAGATAAATATTGTTTCTACACTGCTAAGCTTTGTTTCCTAATATTTAGAATTAGTTTTGTGGGTTTTGTTGTTGGTTTTTTTTTTTTTTTTTTTTGGCAGGACGATAATATTTTAATTGTAGCTTTCTACTCCAGGGGAAAGCAGAGTATACAGAAATAACAAGCATGACATTTAAAGACATAACTGTAATGACCATAATTTGAGATTATCCTATTATAACACTATTATTTTAGTGTTATTTTATATTGACACACATCAAATCCAAATTTCAGAGTGGCTGAATTTGAGGTTGAAGCCTGTGAATCCAGACCTGACCTCCATTGCCACTACTTTTTCTGAGTCAGTTAATACTTCACTTATTCTGTTTCCAAAAGGTGAATGACATTTATTTCCTTACCTCATCAGACAACTCTAAAGACTGACTTATAAAATGGACATAGAGCATTTTGACAAATAAAATGATTGCTGAGACTTGCTCGAGACTTGGTAAACAGCCTGTAGCTGCTGAGCTCCAGCCAAAACATATTCAGTGGTTTTTGGTTTTGTTTCATTTTGTTTTGTTTGCTTTGTTTTGTGGTTTGTTTTTGTTTGTTTGTTTGTTTGTTTGTTTTTGTTTTCATGTTTTGCAGGAGTCACTGACATTTTCTTGCACTGAGGTTCAAAAGGATGTGATGAAGGCCGTCATTGCCCTCAGCCCCATTTTGGTTGCTGGAGTTCACTGTGCTAACCAAGAAAACAACAAAAAACACCAGAACAATTCCTGTATTTTTCTTCTGTCCAGTTTCTATCTTTCAATGTGAATAAGTCATCCAGAGACATATCCTAAATACTAGCAAAAGCAGCATTTGCTCAAACCATATGCAAACCCACAAAATCAGAGCCTACATATTGAAAAGTAAATCCGCCACACAGTGATTTAGGCAACAAACCTGAAACCCCCAAAGATTTCAGGCCAAGTGCTCCTTCTACTTTTAAAAACCTGCTTAATCTGGATTTATATAGGTGTCACGGAGATCCCAACTGGCACTTCTGATCTACCAGACAAGGGAAATTAGTCGTCTTATCGAGATAAATGGCCCTGATGTGGTCGGCATCAGACAGAGATGTAGCTACTGAGGAGGTAGGCAGCGGACAGGGAGACACAAGTCAAAGGAGCACAGATCCCTTAGGCTACCAGAACTGGAGAGGCAGGAGATAAAAACAGTGTTTGGCTTATCAAAGGACTCTCTTTCCTTATACCTGGACATGTGTTGCCAATGAGGCTGAGGGAAAAGGAAGAAGTTGGGTATTTTGAGGGGTTAGTGAGGTCCTGTGGGATTATTCAGGGTCCAGGGAGAACCCTTCAAGATTTTTGTAACACCCAAAATTATGATCCAAGCTTCTTCCCACTATTGCCTAATTTTGGTGCCTAAAATACCTAAAACCTGAAGGCATTTCTGGGTTCCCCGGAATGTTACCAGATGGACTTCTGCATGGAAATAGGGGCTGTAACCCACCTGAGGCACTGAGCACCCCCATTGCACTGTGGGTGTGGCTACAGGACTTAATGTAAGGCTGCACATTCAGTCACAGAGCAAGGCACCAAACTATTTTATGCTGCAATTTGAATACTCTGATGCCTTTGCAGTTTTGGAGTTGAGTCTTTTGGCTTTGTCTATTCAAATTCTGAACAGAGAAAATGACCAGGTGGGCTCCATCTGGAGTCATGGAGCCTGGTCAAAGCAGGACTGTTCAAAGAGCAGGCAGAAGAGTGTGGGAAAAATGGGACTGGATATCTGGGAGACTCTAATTTATCAGATCTTCCTCGAGGTCTCCAATGATGCTGCTCCCAAAAGCCCCTCCAGATGATGCCTGAAGCTCTTTATCCCATTGTAAAGTGCTTCAAATTTCTACCAGGGCACAAGTCCCAGTCAACATTCAGTTTCTTGGAGGGAGACAGAAGGAAATCTGTATCTGAAGTACTGCACGTTGAAGTTCTGATGGAAAAGTTCCACAAAGAAAACCACTGACTGCCAAGAGAAGAAGCAATTTCCTTTATGGAGCAGCCTCACAATGTCCAATTCTAACACACACTTTTTTATGGGGAATAAATACATACTCCACAAATTTTAATGACCACTCATATTTTTATTTAAGTAGCTTAAATATTTTTCTTTCAACTCTAGGAGGGGAAGGAGGAGACACATTTCATACTGATATCCCCCAGATTTTCTGTGGTCTGATTTGGGCACTCCAAGGAAGATTTTACTACAGTAAAAGCTGGAAGCACAAAGGAATCCAGAGCAGCTCTCCTGAAGACCAGCACTGTTTTTTGCCTTCTGCCTAATTAATCCAGCAATCAGATCCAGGTGAGCAGAGTCTTGCATTCCTGCAGAGCGTTGTTGGCTTGGGTGAGATTCTTCAGCTGTGCCAGCCTCCACTACCACGTCATTTCAGCCACAGGACCAGGCTCCCTAGGCAAAGTGTCTTCAGCAAAGCCTTCTGAGAGGCCCTCTGTCTGGCCTGAGCAAAGACCTGGGGTGAAGGAAGACTTTTATTTCTTCTTGTTCTCAAGACATGAGTGCTCTGGGAGGATCCAAGGGAAGCAGCCTGGCAGCAGAGTTGTGATGGCACATGCTTTGAGGCTAACCCCCAACACTACTGTAGTAGCCTGTGTGTTTTTTTTCCCTGCAGAAAGCTGTGAGTTGACCTTGAAAAACCGGGAAGCCCCTTACAAGGGCACTTCTGGAGTTTTAAAGCCCAGAATTTGGACTTGTTGTCTGCTTTGATAAAATAAGCAAAGCAGTGTCCCTACACTGGAATGGTGTGTGCAGGAAGCAGTATTTTTTATACCATTAGCCATACCTGGCTTACATAGATGCTCAGGTATGAAGTTCATATAGAAGGCCCTGCTAATATATACCCTATATTATACTATAAATTTTGGAAGTGAAATACTTTCATGTGCCTACAATACTTCAAAAGTTTATTATTAAAGTTGCATATTTGAACACATTTAACTTAGGAGGTGTGTATTGAGGTTTTCTGGGTGATGCTAATTCGTCTCACTGGTGCCTCATTCAGCCCTTGTTATCATTATCTCATCACCTCATGGTGAGTTTTCCATAGGATACTGCCTGAGGTAATATAGAGATTTAACTTGCTCTGGAGGTGACTTGGAATTGTTTTCTCCAGGACTCTTTAATAGGTTCCCTGAATAATGTTTTATTCATTTAGGCTTTTGTCTCTTCAGAAACACTTGTGGGTTTTCCTAATTTTTTTTCCTTAAAGAAAACAAAATTAAATTAGTCAGAAACTTTGGCATGAGGTTTCCTACTGAAAGCCATATGGATTGTCAGCAGATGAAACCCTTAAGCACATCACACAAACATCAGCCTGAAGAAAAAAAAAAAAAAAAAAAAAAGAGAGAGAGAGAGAGAGAAAAAAAAAACAAACTCTAGTAACAATAACCTTTTGGGATGCACACGGACTAGCATGAGGCAATTTTACTTTCTAAAATACTTCCTTACAGGAAACAAATAACAAGTCAGATATCTCAGGGCTTGTTTCAAGATTTTCAAGATCTAAGGAAAAGTTTGCTCTAGTGGGCCAGACTTTTCTCATTTGGGCAGAAATGTATGAGGAAAGGGGCTACATGATACATTAACATGCAGCAGTTGGGAAATTGGTGACCCACACTATTCCCAGATGTGGTCCCTTTTACCCTACTCTAGTGTCTTGTAGGAAAACAGTCTCCAACCAGCTGTCTCTCACTCCTCTGCACAAGGAAATTGAGCAGCTCATATTCCCCCACGCCCAGTCTAGGTGCAGGGAGCCAGGATCAGCTACTGGAGATCGTGAGGAGCAGCCTCTCCACTGGGTTTTTTAGTCCAGTCTCTGTGCCTGGCACTACCTGAAGCTTTCAGTAGCAACCATGGAGTATCCAGGCTGGATCAATGCCCAGCATAAGTGGAATCTTCATGAAATTTAGAGAGATTTAAATGCCTCCTGAGCTTCTGTAGACTGATTATTTTTTTCCAAAAGCTTGTAACTCAACCAACTTTAGATGGGCTTTTGTGGGAATGCCAGAACATATACCCTTGATGGCTTCCCTGCCAAATTTCAAGGCTGCTCAAAAGGTAAGAAGAACTAGGTGGTGTTAAAACTCTTCCAAGGGAAGATCACTATCATTTTTTTAATTGGGAAATTACACTGAAACTCTGCACAGATGGCTGAAAGTTTGAAGAACCTTTATTATTATTATTATTATTATTAATATTACTCCTAGGTCTCTGTGAGCTTGCATGTTCTCTCTGTGCCTCAGTCTCCATTCAGTGGAATGGGAATAAGGAAATGTATTTTGAGATTTCAGGCTGGGATATAACATAGCATAGTATGCATTGCTTCCCTTGCTTTTGTGTGGCTGTGATGGCCTCCTCCCAGGGGTAGCCCTTCTCGTCTGCACTTGTAGAGTGTCATGCCGCCCTGCTCGGCACGTGTAAATAATAACTAGGCAGAGAGAT